>NC_056735.1:42267849-42495349 GCF_019279795.1 Protopterus annectens
CTCCAAGAAGAGCTAAACCCAAACATAAAACTACTGTTCAGTCTCAGCCTTACTACAGGTTATGTACCCAAAGAGTGGCATACAGCAACAGTGGTCCCTCTTCACAAAGGTGGTGCCTCAATGGATCCTGGAAACTATCGCCCCATAAGCCTGACTAGCTTGGTCTGCAAAGCTATGGAAAGGATCATCATGGACCTCATAAATAAAGATATTGGGGACCTACAGACACTGGATCCTACCCAGTTCGGCTTTGTTAAGGGCCGATCCTGCCTCTTAAACCTGGTCGATTTCTTTGAAACAGTCACCAAGGCCATTGATGAGGGGAAGGTGGTCCACACAGCCTACCTGGACCTCGCAAAAGCCTTCGATACAATACCCCACTCGGGCATTATAGATAAGTTCACCAGCTTAAATATAAACCCCTATGTCACTAGATGGGTTGCAAACTGGCTCAAGGACAGAACCCACATGGTTAGAATTGCTGGAGCCATGTCAGACTCCAAACCAGTTACAAGTGGCATCCCACAAGGCTCAGTTCTGGGATCTCTCTTGTTCGGTATATATTTCTCGGAGGTACAGGCCAACACAGAAGGACTGTGGCTGACCAAGTTCGCAGATGACTGCAAACTGGGCACCATAATCGACTCTCCAGCCGACACAAGCATCCTCCAAAAGGGCCTCATAGAAACAGACAACTGGTGCCAGAGCCATGGCCTCAAGCTAAATGCCAAAAAGTGTATAGTCATCCCCTTTGGCAAAAACAAAGTGCCCACAGATTACCACATTGGTGGTAATCCATTAAGTATAGAAGAAGTAATTAGGGACCTGGGGACCCAAGTTGATAGCAATCTCTCATTTGACAACCACCTGGCCAAAGTGGTTAGAAAAACATTTTATATAGCCCACCTAATCATGAAGGGATTCACATCTAGATCAGGGGAGGTCATCGTGCCTCTTTACTCATCCCTCATCAGGCCCATAATTGAGTACAATGCCCCTTTTGGGATGTACCTTACCAGACACCTGCCGCAACTGGAAAGACCCCAAAAGTACCTCGCCAAGAGGATCAAAGGGCTCAAATAGATGCCATATGCTGCCCGGTTAAAGAAACTCCAGCTCTACTCAGTGGCATACCGCCTGCTCAGAGGCAATCTGTGCCTGACATATAAAGACATGTCCAACCCGGAATTAATGGACATGCTGCACCTCAGAAAATCCAAATCCCATCGAGCTACACGCTCGAGAGACTTGAACCTCAGCAATGAAATAAATAGGACATGCTGGTGGGACAGATTCATAACCCAGAGGCTCCCTTCACTCTGGAATAAAATCCGAGTCCAGGTTAGGCAGAGTCCCTCAATGACTCTCTTCAAGAGGAATCTTGATGAGTGAATGGGAGATCGTAGGTTTACCCCGGGTATCACTTCTGTTTCACTGTTAGACAGAGGCACAGTATACTAACCTCGAAAAAGGGCATAGCAAAATTAATTTAAAATGGGTGGCGAAAGCCAAACACACTCTGGCTAGGCTTATAAATGCCCTAGGGCAGATAGCCTAGTATGAACCTATGAACCTATATAATATAAGTGAGAATGTTAGGAACCTATGTATGTCATCGTATAGCAATAATAAAGTAAAAATACTTCTAAATGGTTGGTTAAGCCAAGAGGTACATATGAAGGGTGGTGTAAGACAGGGATGTCCAATGAGTTGTATACTCTTTGCAGTAGTTATGAATGCAATAGTATGTGAAATTAATTATAACATTAGAAAGGCAGTATATATAACACCTGAAGGGTTAAGAATTCCAGTTTTGTTAACACATGCAGATGACATAATAATTGCAAAAATAAACTTTGGATAAAAGAAATAATAATTTGCACAAATGAGTGTCTAGAGATAATTTGGATTGTTTTAATTAAAGAGAAAAATAAAGGTTTAGGTGATGTAGTAAAGATAAGGGGTATTTTACAGTGAATTAAATTTCTGTGTTAGGTATAAAACTTGGGAATAAAGATGTAAGTAGAATTCAATGGGGAAAAAGCAATAAAAGAAATAAAATAAACCTGTCTTTTCTAGAGAAAATATAAATTATCATTCAGAAAATAAATTAATGAATTCAGTACCGATGGGAAAATAGGATACTTAGCAAGTGTATCTATGTTGCCAACAGTATTTGGAAAAGAATTATTGCAGATATTTATTGTTCATTTATATGGGGTTCTACATTAAACCCAGTAAAAAGAGGAGTTTGTATTTAAATAAAGAGGAAGAAGGTTTAGCATTAATTAACCCAGAGGTATATGCTGCTTCATTAAATTTGTACTAAGTGATAAAGTGGATAAATGAAAAAGATGAGAAATTGTTAGCAGAACTGTATAAATATAAGTATGATAAATTTTGGGGTATGGTAAAAAAGTGTAAAAGAGAAAACTGTGTATAAATGAAGAAATAAAATGTTACCCAGAAAAAAATATTTTTGTGGAAAATAAAAACTGATGAAAGATAAAAAGTATGGTACAATAATGTGATGATAAAACATTACTATGCAAAACCATGGAAAACTCTAACAGATGAAAAAATAAATCTATAAAAATAAGAAGCAAATGGTGTTATCAGAAAGTAGAATGTCAAGAGTTTTTTTGAAGACTGGTAATAGATACACTACCATTAAAAGGAATATGCCATATAAAAAGGAAAAGTGATAAAATATGTTTTCATTGTTATGAAGAAGAAACTATGGAACATGTGTTTTTTGAAATGTAAAAGAGTAAAAATGTTTGGGGAAAACTATGTAAAGATTTTTTCAAAGATATAAAAGAAATAGATAAAATAAACATGGATATTATAAAATATGGATGTGATAAGAATAGAAGTAAATAATATATTAAAATAATATATAAAGAGGTATTTTTTATCATATGAGTTATATGGAATGAAACAATAAATTTATGTTTAACGTTAAATGTATTTTAGTAACGACATTAAATAAAATCAGATGGTGGTTTTGGAAAATGCAGCGGAGGTCTAACGGATGAAAATTAAGTTTGATTGTAAAGGAAATTATGAATATGTGTAAATATACTTGTATATCTATATATTTGTATATTTGTAAATATATTTAAATATGTAAATACGTTATAAGTAAGAGTGTTTTTGTATATAAATGAAGGATCCCTACTCTTTTCAGTAGGTGCAATGGGATCTTTTACATCCATATGAGCTACCACAAACTCAAGCAGATGGGGGCCTTAGCTAATGTCTTATTCAATGGATGTCACACTCAGGACTGCAGCACTCCTCTTATACTGCACTACAGTGCCAGCAGTTGATCTACCTGTTGTGGGTATAGAACCCACAGCATTCTACACCAAAGGTAAGTGTACTACCTGTTGTGCCACTGAACTTAAAACTGGGTGACAGATAAAACCCATATTGTTAAGGTGGCAGATGCGGCCCCATAAAGTATGAAGGTAACTAGGGGTATGTGCCAGGGCTCAGTACTGATACCCCTCCTTTTCATCATCTTCTTCTTTAATCTCCAGATAGAGAGTCAGAAGTTTTGGTTAACTAACGTTGCAGATGATTATAACCTGGATATTATTGTCCAATCCCTCCCGATACCCATTCATTACAGCAGGAGCTAACCCTAGTAAACAAGTGATGTAAGGAAAAAGAGCTGTAATGAAATGCAAAAAAGTGTAGTATGTCATATTTGGTATTCAAATTTCTCTCTCAGTGGACAAAATAGCCAATACCCTACTCCAAAACAAAAATGTTGTCAAGGGATCTTAAACCTTGGGTTAAGTGCCTCTCCTTTGACCACTATGCAGCAGAAGTAATCATGAAATCTTTCAGTTTAGCACAACTAACAATCTAAAGGCACATTATCCAGGTCATAAGAAGTTATTATCCCTTTTTATGAAGCTCCATATAGTCCAGTTATTGAGTACAATACCCCCGCCTTCATTATAAAAATGTAGAGGATCATGGACTCAATCCTCATAACAGGGTAAGTGTCTGCCTTTCCTGTTCACTTTTGAATACAATAATAGGGTAATGGCTTGTACCACACTGGTAATAGTGTGCAAAAACTCACCATAACTGTGGCTTTATAGTTCAAAGGAAAAACAACTTGGGGAAACCAAGTACCCAATTGTTCAGTGATTCCTCAAAGATCCAGGAACACTGACAACCAAACAGAATGAGGAAGGCCCTGGGATCAATCCCCAGATATCGGCCAGTTGTTTTTGTTCATGTTCATTTATGAATATATTAATAAGTTACAGATGTGTACTAGTTTTAATAATCAGACAACCTTGTATGTTGTCAGATCCCATGGCCCCTATGTCCTTAGTTTCTGAGAGTACTTGTTTCATGATAACTGTACAGGATGACTAAGATTAAGAAATCTGGGAAATATTTATAGATGCAGGTGGAATAAAGTCGATGCTAAATTTGTCGACTGGGATATTAGCTGCTTCTTTCTCGGTATGAATATGTAATCTTAATGTGCATAAACTTAGAACATTGTTGGACGTTTATTCTTATTTTATTAACATGGTTAAGGTAAGATTTATTGTTTCCTTTAATTTTCATGGCTATTTTAAGTTCATATTCAGCCTTAATCATCCTAATGGTACTCTTTAGTTCTTTGTTAGCTCATTTAATGATACTCTGTGTGGAATTTAATTTATTATAGGCATTATGTAATGGTTTCCTTTTGTTACACAGTTTATGTGGACATCCCACCAAAGGTATTTGTTTTTGAATTTTGGTGCAGATTGGAGGCACATGTGGCTATTTTTGCAGTGGAATCAGTTGATGGGGATTACATAGAATTTCTTTAGGTCAGAGAGTATGTATAAGATTAGCTTCTGTAAAGTCCTTGAATACAGATGTCTTTGCCATGGGAATGCAACCAGTTTTAACAGAAAAGAACACTGACTTTTGGAATGATTTCACAACGTATGATGGTATGTGAGGAGATGTGCAAGAAAAAGCCATATTAGTAAGGACAAGACCAAGGGCACTAGGGCCCTTAGTAGAAAGGTTCATTGTTAGTTTCAAGGAGTCAACATTTATGAAATCAATGAAACATCAGGTTTACTCAGCCTTTATTGTGTAGGTCAGTCAGTTGAAATTACCCAGTAATGGGAATTTCAGCTAAGGTGTTAAGCTAGGTAGGGAACCTGGAAGAAATCTACAATTAGTTAGGAATTGGTAAATAACCTTTTTAAGTATAACTTCGATATTGATAAGTTCAAATTGTGGGTCAAGAGGAACCAATCAAGAGAAGGCGTCTCAAACAAATGCTGATAACCTCCTCAAGTTCCCAAAAAGCTAAAATACTTAATAGGAGCTAAACCCAGAAATAGAGGCAGTGCTGTCTTTACATGGAAACCACACCTCTCTGATTACATATATATGGATGTGTTTAACTTGCAAGAAATCTTCATGTTCAGGTATTTTACCATGCAGACTCCTGATAATGCGTATAGCCATCCTAACTTGTCCTGAATTAGAATTAACTAAATTGGGGTTCCTTGTAGCCGGATACTGCCTAACAGAGATAACATTGGGATAGCAGAGGCTTGGACAAGCATGTGAAAGGTCTGGCAAGAAAGATAAATAGCATCACTGGCAAATAGGAGGGCTTGCTAGCCATCTCATGCACTGGTGAGACATACTGGATCCCCACTTCAATAACACAAGTTAAATAACCAGTTGTTAATGACAATTATCGTTTTTTAATCTCTGTATCACTATGGATGATAGTATGATGCCACTCAACATGAGTCTGGTAACTACCTTGTACACATGCCTAGCCAGAGCCATCATACACTTCAGCATGTTCCTCTACATCGAGTGCCAAAGGTTATTTAACCCTACATGTCCCACTGTGAGATGATAGTCATATGTGTCAGGATGAAGGGCCTGAAAGCCCTCATTATATCACGGATCCTGGCACTAGAAAGGGACTTAACCATCATTATGTTCTTATCCGGTCAGTGAGAGTGGTGTTGTGGTGCCAGAATGTCTGACAATGTAGTCTTCTGTTTCTAAGATATTACTATGGTGAATGCAGACTTTATGAAGCTTAAGCCTTGGGGTCAACACTCTTGTGACTGACGAGTATATGTGTTACTAGCTATCATACTGATTCATTTTAAATGCAGAACAACTCGATGATACATTCCAACCCAAACCGCATAAATACCCTTATTTTCACAGTGTTAAACTTCTAAGGTTGAATGTTGTCATTCTAGTAATGTCATCAGTCTGGATGTGGTCTATCTCTTGTGTAATTAAAGCATACAACATGTCTGCACTGTTCATAGTTCACTACATTTTTTTTGCTGTTAAGACTCACCAGTTGTTGCGCAAAAGTTCATCTCATACCAGTCTTCTTGCTTTTACTATTAACTAATCTACTACAACATCTCTCTTTACGTTAACTGTCACTCTGTTCCAAACAACAAACCATCTCCCTGTGCCTTTAATCCATGCACTTTAACTACTTGGTTACCAGACTTCTTGTAATTGTCACCATAAATTAGTAGTATCTGGTAGGCTCACAGTGTATCTGAGCTAGGTGGGTACCTAGGGCTCTCCTCTTCTTTTATTTATATAGATTTGGTAGTGATCTTATCCATTAATTTAGACCACAATGTCTCTGGCTCACCGGTTTAGGAATTAGAGATTTCTGAAAGCTTTTCTCAACTACTGGACTGTCTATCTTTCTCTACAATAGTTGCTACCTCTGTTCATTTCTATAAATGTGGCCAGCAGACTTACATGGTCAACATAAGTAACTAAGGAAGTTAGGTGCAGGATAAGCTTGAGTAGATGATGTCACCTTGCTCATCCTTAGTGGTGTAATGTAGCATGCTCTGAATACAGCAATACCCAACCTACCTAGGAATGAGAAGCTTTTCTTAGGGTCACAATGTGAGTTGTCCAGCCAGTAGCAGGGATACAGAAGAATGAATGCAAAGCACCAATTAGAATTAATGGTTGTTTTGCATCCTGGGTTAAGGTCTGTCAACCTATTTCTGCCACTTCCTGAGTGCCACATCTCCATAATGGTGGTGATATTCAGGCCGTGCATTTGAAGAAAACAGTTCTGTAATGAATGGTCTACCTACAATGCCATGCTACCACCAACATAATGAATATTCCTGTGTTGACCGTGAAGGTGTCACCAATTACATATTTTTACTTTCTGGATTAGGCTACTTCCACGTATTTCTACAACTTCTTGAGTCAGACCCATACCTCTCAACTGTGCAGGTTTTCACTTAATGTCCAGATTTTTGGCTCATATTTTTAGTGTGTTCTTCCTAACATCTGTTCCTTTCTGGCAAATAGCTGAGGACTGAAGTCATTAAATAATGACAAAACATTTGAGTTTAAGACTCCACATCCTTCAGAAAATCCATGCTAATGCAAAACCCATTATTCTATCAACTTTATAAGTTTGTAAGAGCAATATTTAAAATATTTCCCTATTTGTCCCCCCATCATTTTAGTCTTTGTCCATTTTTTTTTCCTTTAAGAGGTTGAGAGCTATTGTCACACCTGACAGCTAGTACTGAGTTTTCAAGCTATTATCTGTTAACATGGTGTTTCCTATAGTCCAAGATTTGATCCCCTCAGCCTCTCTTTGCCCTCTGCATGACTTTGAGCAAATCACTTAAATCGAAGGTGCTTTGAGACAACTGGAAAAACTGTGCTTTGGTTCTCAGCTGTATCTTGAGCCTTCATGCTGGTGGCTATATTTGGGCCATGCATTTCTGACAACCCTACCTATAAATGAATGGGTCTGTCTGTCTGTCTGTAATGTAGAGCAGCAAACAACAGTAAGCATACTCTTACGTTGACTATGAACATTGTAGTCCTGTGGATTGCAAAGAAAAAAACACTACAGAAGGAATTTGAACACCATCATCCCACCGACAGATGGCAACATTTTGCAAAGTACTGATCACCATGAGTTTATATGCAAAAAATGTGGGGTACAGGGGAACAAAGTCATTGTGGTTCACCAAATTCTGGTTACTGCACCTGTTGCCTGTTAGTCATCAAGGACAGATTACCAGCTTTTCTTAATCTGTTAACTGGTAGCAAATCTTCCTGATATCCTCAAGAGAGTAAGGCATTGTATCCAGTGGGTTTATCTCCACTGAAGACATTTTAAATAAATACACTTCTGTTTTTTTCTTGTGTCTAACTTAAAGTAGCATGATTGCTAAAAATACTTTTGCAAATCATTTGTAAAGCTAATCCAAAAATACTTAAATAATGTAAATATTTAAAGAAGACAGAAATTATGTTAAATTAACCAACCCCATACAGTTTAAATCAGTTGTGTGGTCTAGCAAACACCAGCTGTAGCACAATTCTGCCTTCCAAATTCATTTTTCAAATGTAAAAGCAGTATTGTATAAAACTAGACAGAATCGTGTTCTAGTAATCATCAATTAAAAAAATGAACAGAAGCTTTTATTGCAAATGAAATGCCTTAAAGTACTATGCAAACATCGTCTAATTCTGCTGTGAATGACTTCTCTGTATTCTGTAGTAAAGAAGTCTTTTTCATTTATCAGTGTCATTTCCATTTGCAACAAGCACATTAACAAAACATAAGTCTTCCATTTGTAAATGTAACTATGGATTCTGAAAGTTAAAAAAATACATCTCATAGCTTATTGCATACTTACTGAGACGGGAGCAATAGGCCATGGTATGTTCCTTACAATTAGAAACATTTGGTTCAATCATTCTTAGACAGACAGACAGAACAAGGTATAAAATGTGATGATGTACTCTTTTTCTGCCAGAAGATGGGTTCAGTGTATTTTGCACATCCAACAGATCTGTCTCTCTTCTGCATTAGTAATATTCCACTGTCCAAATGTTCAATTCTTATACCCTCTAAGTTTACACTCAGAGAGTAACTCAAACATACTCAGTCACTTTCTCTGCAATCCCAAAAGACCATTCAACATGTTGATGTTATGTTGTCCTACAAAACAAAGTATATGGCTTATGTGGACTTACTTTAAGTTTGCTGGCCAAAACTCAGAGTACATCTGAAAAAAATAAAATTACAAATAAGATACTATGATAAAGTGTCATCTTCTTTAGATAAAACAGACTTTACAGAGATATATGAAAAAATGCATGCAGTTACTTGCAAAATTAGTTTACAGTAATAAATGGTACCATAATAAAAGTCTATGAGGATCAGTGGTCTACCCTTGTTAACAAACAAATTAATTAATTGATCATTCTCCACTTGTGAATTGAGTGACTCTAATGCAAGCCACTTCACCTGTGCGACTTGGTCATTTTTCAAGGCAGACATATTTGCTGAATGGATTTGCCAGGTCATACCTTTAAACATTTTGCTAAAGAATTCTGGGTAATATGAAAACATGGGAAGGGGCACCGGGCTAAAATCAGGCACAAAATGTAAACTTTATTCTAATTCACTTAAAAAATTTGAAAAAACAGTAAACGCAAAACTGCAACACTAAAATAAACAGAGGACAAATATATAAATATATATATATATATATATATATATATATATATATATATATATATATATATATATGTATGTGTGTGTGTGTGTGTGTGTGTATATATATATATGTGTGTGTGTGTGTGTGTGTGTGTGTGTGTGTGTATATATATATATATATATATATATACATATATATATATATATATATGTGTGTGTGTGTGTGTGTGTGTGTGTGTGTGTGTGTGTATATATATATATATATATATATGTGTGTGTGTGTGTGTGTGTATAATATATATATATATATATATATATATATATATATATATATATATATATAAATATGTGTGTGTGTATTGAATTTCAGCAGTACAGTAGTGCAGTGGTTAACAGTGCTGTCTTACAGCTCTTCTGTCTCTAAATCATTTCCCAGTTGGGTTGCTTTCCATATGAAATCAGTAAGTCCCCCCTGTGTATATCTGTGGGTTTTTGAGAGGTGTCCACCTTTCTCTCATGCCCCAAAGACATGCCTTTTGCTCAACAGGCAATCTTCTCGTCAACCTATAGATGAGCATGTACTGTGTGTGAATGTACGCATGCATTCTAAGATGGACCAGCTTCCAATCCAGACCGGTTCTGTGCCTTCAACCCACTTCTTTTGGGAATTGGATCCAGGCTACGCATGAAGCAGAATAGGATTATGGGTAAAGGGTTATCAAAAACTGAATGAATGATACTATTATCATAAAAAAAAGGAAATAGTTTGCTCATCAGCTGGCACTACTGAGTAAAGACAACATGCGTATATGAAACAACAAGTGGGAATTGCTTCACAGTTTGTGGCCTAGAATTAAAACATAAACAGAGTATGATTACACTCTTCACAGCAAATGTTAGTATATAGACATTTCAGCTGAAAGTTTTCTTTACAATGAAACCAATCCTCACATATGTTTTACCTCCTGGGTGTCTGGTGGCCTTCATAATTTCTACTCAGGCTTGTTTTTCTGCACTTTATCCCCTTATTGTCTAATTATGGTCTACTTGTATAGTTTTTTTCCTGAATTACAAATTGCCTTTGTAAATGACAACTACATTAAACAACAATTAAAAAGGGAGGTTTTCTCATAAGTACAACAGGTAAATATGAGCTGCTTATGCATTTCTCAGCAACATTAGTAATAATAAAATGAGCCCGTGTGGTTACTGAAAAATAGATTGTACTGCCTATAATACTATCCATATGTATTCAGTCAAATATGGAGTGTATCTCCAGTCCTCATGTGAAAATAGGTTTTGCCCAGTTGGAATTCCCTAGTTATCAAACATTAAATAAATGGTATAAGGGATCTAAATGGGCAATCATAACCAGATGAAGTGTCAACCCAATGAAAAAAATAACACAAGCATTTTTTGCAGAGGGGTAAGCTCCTTGCCCCCCCAGACATACAGTACATACATACTAAATCCGTTCTCACATACTCATGGAGAAATACAAATCTCAGAAAAACAGTGAATTACTTATAACGATGTAATAGAAACAGTGCCAGCAATGATTTGCTATGATGGAATGCACTCAACAAGCGTCATTCTATCCAGTTGTGATGAATAATATGCATCGTCTTTCACTTTACACTGAATTACCTATACCAAAACCTATATACATGTATGTATATATCATAAATAATATATGTATAAATCTGTGTGTATGTATGTCTGTATATATTTCAAATAGACATACATGCAAACTCACACCTGCTTTTTGCACACAATGTACACAGCATACCCATATGTGATTCGGTGTGTCATACATAAAATATACAAGTAAGGGAACAGTTGCTACATTTGAAGCATTAAATATTAATCTGTACATAAGTCAAGGTACAAAATTTTGATTAAGTACAAGGAAAGGTGAGGGGACAGTTATCTGGTTTATTAATGAAGGATTACCAATTATGTCCCACTCTACTGTGTACAAGCACTTCTTTTTCAAGTATTCTTCTCAGATACAAAAGTGGAAATTGATGTATGGATAATTAAATATTATGAGGACTGCAAACTGTTCTCAAAGATGATCTGCAAAAAATACACATGTTCTGCAGTTGTAAAATCAGTAAACATAAATCATGAGAATTGGCAATAACAACATAAATTATAAGTACAAATTAAATGGTCAAATCACACAAATGACACAATTATTAAAGATCCAAGGAGAAAATCAGTATACCTGATTGCAGACCCAATAATTGAAACCCAAGTGGGTGGGTTCAGTTCATTTCCCCTTTTCCCAGGTACAGCTGGTGATCAAAAGTCTCAGCTACTGAAAAATATTATTTTGCTATTTCTTTGTTGAGTTAGAGATTGTGCAAATAGAGACAATAGGAGATAGGTGATATCCCATGCTACTTTTCTACTTGGTGACCTGAATTATCCCTCCAGTGATGTGGAAAATTATGCTTCAGCCAATCATCGCCACTGACAGTCAAACCATGATGAGTATACTGTCTGAACTTGCTTCTTGTAGCCATGGCATCTGTTAGAAGCTGTAGTTATAAGGCACCCTACACAGAGAGAAGGAAAGTAGTGCACCTTTCACAGTGATAGGAATCCATCAATTCCAGCCCAACAACACAAACAATCCAACAAGGACAAATAAGAAGAGGAAAATGCCACGGCTACAAAAAGCAAGCTGAGACAGTACAGGTTCTGATGAAGTTCCTTATGGTTGGAACAAAAGAGCTCAACAACCTGTCTACTATTTTTCATTTGTGTTCATTTAAATAAATATACTTACTGTGTTGGGACTCTCAGTGTACCCTGTTTGCGGTTACTTGTCCTTTGGATTCTATTTGCTGTTGTGTTTTTTTTTATTGTGGCTTTCAACCAATAGTTGGGGACAGAAAGTACTAGATTTCAAAAACTTTAACAATCTTGAACAAATTGTAGAAATGCCAATAATGGAAAAACATCATATCATCAAGACAAAAATAAATATTCCTGCCATCTGTGCTAAACTAAATGTTGTTATGCGCACACTTTACTGTGACAGAAATGCCGCAATATTATTCATGCACATGTAAAAAGCGATACCATGTGTAAGGAGTTTTCAAACAAGAACTGCAATGCCCTGAATAATCACCTTGCTTTAATCAGAAATATATATTACATCGCCCCCCCCCCCCCCATTATTGACAGACTTGTAAATCTAATATAAATCCTTATGCTGTGCCATGGATTGCTAGCAGGTTGTTGACAGAACCCATGTATTTACAGCTGCAGATTCCACATCTGACAGCAAAAAAGCTACAAATGATATACTGCAGGACTCAGTATTGGTCCCTCTGTGATTTAGTGTCTATTTTTCAGATCTCCAAACCAACACTCATGGCCTCTGATAATATATGTCTGCAGATGATTCTACACTAGGTGCTGTTATTTGTTCTTCTGCTGACTCACAGTTGCTTTAACAGTGGTTATACCATATTTACAACTGGTGAAAGGACAGTGGTCTCAAATTAAATTTGAAAAATTAAACATGGTTTGTTCTGGTAAACAAACTATTTTCACATACCATATAGATGACATACCCCTCAAATCAGACACTGCTGTATGAAATTTAGGCACTCTGATAATTCTTTATCATTTAACCATCATGTCCCTGCAGTCATTTGGAAAGCCTTCTATCTGGCTGAACTAATTTTTAAAGGCATCTCCCCTAGATCCCTTTTACTCATATCTTATCAGGCTCTTTAGTGCATATAATTTGCATTTTGGCATGTATTTGTCTAAACATATCACTCAGCTTGAGAGATCTCAGACAGTCATAACCAGTCAATAATCAGTGGCCTCAAAAATCTTAGTTATTAGAACAGACTGTCAGCCTTCTCTATATACTTAGTCTGTTATGGACTCCTCTGTGGAGATCTGTATCTGGACTTTTGAGCCATGAAAGGTCCAACCCTCTTTGACCTCATATTCCTTCATAGAACAAGTGGTACATCAAATACCCAGTTAAAGGAACTAAACTTCATCAGCAGATACATAAGACACATTGGTGTGACAGATCTGTGATTTGTTGACCAGGAAAGCCTGACTAGGTCCAGAGGTACCCTTTCTCAGAGGAGGCCTGGAGAGAAAAGCTACAAAATAATTTACACAGAGCAATTGTACAGAAAAAGTACCACAAACCTCCATGAAAAAAACTCACAACTAAAAACTTATGGCTTACAGGAAAAAATACTAGTCTCCCTGCAGAAGTACCACATACTCCAAATGAATACAGTGGTGGAATAATTCTTTGCAGTATCATACAACAGAAAGGTAGTTAAAAATGGAAGTAGGACTCTTAAAGCTGCATCTTGTCTGAAGACATCTCCTTATTTAAGTATTACTTTACAAGCAGATGAGCATTGCTTGGATTATGTGTTGAAGCTTGTAACAACATGCACTTATTTCAGTCGTTCAGAGAAGGGGCGTTTTTTGACATATGTCCACCCTCAGGGGTAGTGTCATTGGTGGGGGATGGATCACCACAGGGGGGTTTTGAATACTGCCTTGCCAAACAAGTTTTACCTGTTTCCAAAGACTTAACAGCTATGTTTCAATTGCATCTAATGAAAGATAACAAATCTACTCAAAAAAATCTTTAATATAAGTGCAAAAAAATGTGGTTGAAAAGCAAATCAAGTCCATTAAAAAAAAAAAAAAAACTCGTACCTTATTCTATCACTTTCAACACCAAAAAGTACAATGGTATTAGCAAATACAAATCTACAGATAAAAGAATATAGACATTATTCAGAAACATAAACCGTGACTGAATATATTTTCAAATACTATATATATCTATATATATATATATATATATATATATATATATATATATATTCATGAAGTTTCAAAACTTCAAACTGTAAATGGACAATACCATAAGACTGAAGTTTAAAAAATAGGAACAAAAACATTTTTTTTTACATTTTTGCAGGGGGCAAGCCCCACTTCACTCCCCACACCCTCTGCTAAATAAGTATACCAACTTCGAGATCACACCATGAGGAAAATGGTAAATGTACTGTTCCGCACTGTACAGCGATCGCCATTCAAAACGTTCAAAGTTTCAAAACGTCAGTCTTATGGTCTCGACCATTTGCAGTTCAAAGTTTTGAACTTTGAGCTTGTGAAGGGAATCCATACATATATGTATATATATATATATATATATATATATATATATATATATATATACATATAAAATTTATTAATTTACTGCTGCATATAGTATTAAAAAAAGATGAAGAAAAGGAGGGTGATGACAGAGAGAATAAAGTTAACTTGTATGACAGAAAGAGAGGATTAAGAGGTGGGAAGGATGTGAGGGACCTAAAACCTGATAGTGAGAGATTATAGAAAAGGTGAAGTATAGAAATAATTTTAACAGATGAAGTTTTCAGTAGAAAATGGAGTTAACTGAGAGCTTTTTAGCCAGGTTGAGGGTAGAAGCACTCCCAAGATGCAGTGACCTATTCTTTAAGCATGAGTTTGGAGACTGAAAGGACGGGGTTAGTCCTGATGTTTATAGGTAAGGAGTTCCATACTTTGGCTCCTGAGTGTGGCTATAGGCCATGACCAGCTGTTTTAGTGGTTTGTGTACAGCCAGAGGTTGTTTATTTTCTGATCTAAGGAGTCACTTGAGTAACAAGAAAAATAATGCTCTATGCTGTGGCTAAAGTCTTGCCAAACCAAAAAAGTCCAAACTTGTAAAAGAAAGATTGGCAAGACAAGGCTGTAAAAACGAACACTGTTTTAATAAAAACAACGACAGAAACAAACTCCAAATAGTGGTAAGCGCTTTCGGGTTCAGCAACCCTTCATCAGACAAATAAAACAACACTGGTCTTTACATTTAAACATACTAACAACCAATCAGAATCCAACATTCCTAGTATCTTACCCGCCTATTCTGTAAGGCAGGTTTTAAAGGAACAATTTCATTTATGCCTGGGTATCTGTGTGATCCCAGTGTTATAATCCATTTGGATTCAAGTGTCTCCGTAAGCAATTTAATATCCCCCCCTCTTACTCCTAAACTCACATTAGTAATAACCTTAAATAAAATGTATGTGTAGGGTTGTTTATCAAATGCCTATAAAGTGCATTATGCTGGTCTTTATTTCTGATGCTGGACAAATGCTGCAGGATCCTGACCTTTAACATATTATTTGTCATCCCTACATAATATACGGACACTGTGTACATTCGGCCAAATAAACCACATTAGTAGTTCTACACGTGGCCTTGGCCTTGAATTCAAATAACTGTCCTGTTGTTGGATGTTTAAAGGTATTAGACCTATTAATGCTACTACAGGCCTTACACGTACCACAGGCTACCGTCCCTACTTTTGTAATCAGCGACTCTCTATCAGAGGCTGATTTTTCTTTACAGAGTAGATCCTTCAGATTTTTATTGCGTCTGTAGCCAAAATTAGGTGTTTCACTAATCAAGGAATCCAATTTGGGGTCACTTCTTAGTATGTTCCAATTTTTACTGACTATACTCTGTATATCTTTGATGTCACTACTATACGTAAAATAAAGCCTGACACCATCAGGCCTTTTATTCTTCTGATGTTCTGCAACTTCTGTTTGACTTTGCCTCAACCAAGGTTTGTATCCATCACTTCGTTTTTTTGAACTAGAATCTACCACTGTGTTAACCATACCCTCATTATAACCTCTCTGACCAAGACATGCTCTTAGTTCTCCTACCTCTCTATTGAAATCCTCATCATCTAAACATAATCTAGAGGTTCTACACACTTGACTTTTAACTATATTGGGAAACATGTAGCGGGGGTGCATACTATCATATGACAGTAGATGGTTCTTCCAGCAATCTTTTTTATGTAATGTTGAGATGAACCCATCCAGAGTGCTACTTAAACTGACATCCAAATAATCTATTTTTTGCCTGGAATAATTCAAAGTAAATTTGAAAAAAGATGTAGTAGAATGAAGATAATCCAGGAAACTAAATAGTTCATCTATAGTGCCCTGCCAAAAAACAAAGATGTCATCTACAAAACGCACATAAGCTCCTATGTGCTTCATCCATCTATCATTATTAAAGATATTGTTCTTTTCCCAGAAGTATAGAACCAGATTTGCATACGTATTGGCACAGGGGGTGCCCATAGCTACCCCCTGCGCCTGCCTGTATGCCTGTGAACCCCCTATAAAAACATTGTTTTCTAAGATGACATTCAACAACCTACATATCAACCTGATTATATTATCAGTTCCTCCCATTTCCTTAAGAACATGCTCTATCGCATTTTCTTGTTTCACTTTTGTTGTGTGCTTCTGTGCTGGGCAGGCTATGGCTAATATGCTGATGGAAACTTTTGAACAAGGGGAATCCAGTACAGGACTTGTTGATAGCAATTTCAGGAATACCATGGATTATCTCTGTCAGAAAAATCCTCTTTTGGATCTTGGTCTAATGGTGGACAGAACTGGACTTGGTAAAAACAATGTTCCTGTGGCAACAGATAAAAGGTTTGATGATCTTATACGTGATTTGAACTTTAAAGCAATGAGGTTACAGAGATTAAAATGGCAAAATTATCATTTTGAAGCGTGCCAGCAATTTGGGATTGTTCCCCGTGGGATGAGAATCTTGTGCATGCCAACTCAGGGGGAACGCTACCCTGAGTTGCTTGCGCAATGGCAGACACTTAATATAGAAACTGGCTTTAGGTATATGGACCTTATAAGTAAGTTCTTTGGTCCAGAGCAGTTGGAGCTACAGAAAAGTGTTGATGCACTACTGAATAAAATTACAGAAGATTTTAAGGAGCCCGGTTACCAACAAAGACTTAAAAACCTACAGCGTGACCTCATTGATAATGAGGAGAAACTTCGAAAACAGAAGACACAAAAGCTGAGACGTGACTTTGACGACTTTTCCTCAGGCAATATCTTTGTTTGGCCCAAGTACAAGGGGGCCTTGAACACTGATGACGTGAATGGTGATGGCCGAGGGAGGCGGCGCCAGTACGGAGGGCGTACAGGCGAGGTACGGAGTGAACCAGCCACGAGGGAAGGGATGATAAAGTCATCGAAAGAACCGGCTATTACGGAACCGCTCAACCAGCAAAGATGGATAGAAGTACATCAGGAGCCGCCCACTGTGGAAGTAAGAAAGGAGCAGCTCGCACATGCATCTGCTAATATAGGTGGAATGTTAGGTTCCACGCAAGTATTGGAAAATGCTTCCTTGATGAATACTGAGAGCAAACAAACGAGGGGTTCAGATGAGCAATATGCTGACAAGGGAGCACGTCCTAAGCAGGAGCTAACACGACAACGTTTTTTAGAGAGCTTACCAGCTCCGGTGAAGAAACGCACACCTTGGAAGAGATCGCACAGCGAAGGGAGAGATCCCAACAAAAGGCGACGGACTTTGGAGTGACTAGTGATATTTGTTGTGGTATGGTGTATAATTTATCTTCACATGTTCTAACAGAGGATGAGTTGTTCGTTTTAAACAAAGGCCTGACCTTTGTACCAGGGAGGGCAAGTATGTATAGTGATGTAGTACTTGATATAGCGCTTTTCTGTAGAAATTTGGCACTAAAGTGCATGTTTAACAATGTTTCAAACAATGAATCTAACAACTGTGATATTTTAAGACAACCAAGCACATTTATACCTCCGTTCACTACAGCTATGAACATGTTTATTAATAGATGTGAATGTGATCTGAGAAGGCATTTTAATGAGGGTGTACATAGTAAGTTTTTTAATTTATCAGTAGCACAGCAGAAAGCTCTGGGAGATTTGTCTAACAACAAAGAAATTGTTATTAAAGGAGCGGATAAAGGGGGAGCCATTGTCATACTTGATACAGCATTGTATGACCAGAAATTGCAGGAACTGTTGTTAGACAACAACACTTATATTCCAATTAACCCCATTACAATAGTTAGAATAGTTGAAGGAGTACAAAAAGAGTTAAATCGTCTTCATTTTGAAATGATGATTGATGATGATTTGTTGAAATTCCTGATGGTGGTCAAGCCGACCACACCTGTGTTCAAAGCTCTACCCAAAATTCACAAATCATTGAGTGACCCTCCCCTCAGGCCCATTGTATCGGGACGAGGATGGGTCACTGAAAATGTATCCATTTGGCTAGAATGTAATATGAAACCATTTGTGGATAGGGTGCCTACTATATTGAAGGATTCGAAAGGTTTTTTGCAGGTAGTGAGAGATTTTCAGCTTAAACAAACTTATAATAATAGTATAATGGTTACCTTAGATGTACAAAATCTCTTTACGGTTATAAGTAATGATTATGGCGTACGAGCGATAGAGCATGTTCTTAAGGAAATGGGAGGAACTGATAATATAATCAGGTTGATATGTAGGTTGTTGAATGTCATCTTAGAAAACAATGTTTTTATAGGGGGTTCACAGGCATACAGGCAGGCGCAGGGGGTAGCTATGGGCACCCCCTGTGCCAATACGTATGCAAATCTGGTTCTATACTTCTGGGAAAAGAACAATATCTTTAATAATGATAGATGGATGAAGCACATAGGAGCTTATGTGCGTTTTGTAGATGACATCTTTGTTTTTTGGCAGGGCACTATAGATGAACTATTTAGTTTCCTGGATTATCTTCATTCTACTACATCTTTTTTCAAATTTACTTTGAATTATTCCAGGCAAAAAATAGATTATTTGGATGTCAGTTTAAGTAGCACTCTGGATGGGTTCATCTCAACATTACATAAAAAAGATTGCTGGAAGAACCATCTACTGTCATATGATAGTATGCACCCCGCTACATGTTTCCCAATATAGTTAAAAGTCAAGTGTGTAGAACCTCTAGATTATGTTTAGATGATGAGGATTTCAATAGAGAGGTAGGAGAACTAAGAGCATGTCTTGGTCAGAGAGGTTATAATGAGGGTATGGTTAACACAGTGGTAGATTCTAGTTCAAAAAAACGAAGTGATGGATACAAACCTTGGTTGAGGCAAAGTCAAACAGAAGTTGCAGAACATCAGAAGAATAAAAGGCCTGATGGTGTCAGGCTTTATTTTACGTATAGTAGTGACATCAAAGATATACAGAGTATAGTCAGTAAAAATTGGAACATACTAAGAAGTGACCCCAAATTGGATTCCTTGATTAGTGAAACACCTAATTTTGGCTACAGACGCAATAAAAATCTGAAGGATCTACTCTGTAAAGAAAAATCAGCCTCTGATAGAGAGTCGCTGATTACAAAAGTAGGGACGGTAGCCTGTGGTACGTGTAAGGCCTGTAGTAGCATTAATAGGTCTAATACCTTTAAACATCCAACAACAGGACAGTTATTTGAATTCAAGGCCAAGGCCACGTGTAGAACTACTAATGTGGTTTATTTGGCCGAATGTACACAGTGTCCGGTATATTATGTAGGGATGACAAATAATATGTTAAAGGTCAGGATCCTGCAGCATTTGTCCAGCATCAGAAATAAAGACCAGCATAATGCACTTTATAGGCATTTGATAAACAACCCTACACATACATTTTTATTTAAGGTTATTACTAATGTGAGTTTAGGAGTAAGAGGGGGGGATATTAAATTGCTTACGGAGACACTTGAATCCAAATGGATTATAACACTGGGATCACACAGATACCCAGGCATAAATGAAATTGTTCCTTTAAAACCTGCCTTACAGAATAGGCGGGTAAGATACTAGGAATGTTGGATTCTGATTGGTTGTTAGTATGTTTAAATGTAAAGACCAGTGTTGTTTTATTTGTCTGATGAAGGGTTGCTGAACCCGAAAGCGCTTACCACTATTTGGAGTTTGTTTCTGTCGTTGTTTTTATTAAAACAGTGTTCGTTTTTACAGCCTTGTCTTGCCAATCTTTCTTTTACAAGAGTCACTTGAGTAGGTAGCTGTTGATTATGGAACAAAGAGGGGGCAGCTGGCAGGTTTATATATGATTTTATGGGCAGTTAAGAGTTAGATGCAACTAAGATGTTGTGGAAGTTCTAACTAGTCCAGAGTTTGAACAGTGGAACAGTGATGGCTGTGATAGGCAATATTTGTAGCAAAGTTTACAATTTTGTTATAGCATGTTTTCATTGTTGCTTTTATGAAGTTATTGAGGTTTGTAAGTATAGGAGTGCCATACAGAAGTAAGGGTAGTAGGCAACCATTGTTTAGGGTATGTTTTCTGGCTGAATTTAGAAATGGTTTATGTCTAAAGAGCAAATAGATTTTCTCATGATTTTTTATACTGTTCTGAATTTGAAGGTCATATTTAAGATTTTCATCTATTATTATTCCTAAGAACTTGGTATGACGGACAACTTCTATAATGGTGTAATTCTGTAAAGTGACGTTAAACTTAGTTTTTTCAACAGTAAGTGTTTTGAAGGTAAAAAGTAGAAGTTTAATTTTGCTAGGTTTGAGCAAGAGATGTGAGTTGTTGAATTGTTGTTCAATGAAGGAGAAGTTTTCTTGGGTTATCTATTGTAAGTGGTAGAGCTTGTTTCACAAACAGCATATTGTATAAGGGAAGCTGGATGACGCGAAGTGCAGAGGTCATTGATAAAGACATTGAAAAGGAGGGGACCAAAAATAGAATCTTCTGGAATGCCAGTAATATTAGGTAGGCATGGTAAGATGGAGCCTTGCCATTTTACGGCTTGTTGCCTATTGGATAGATAGCTGGAAAACCATTGGACTGATGTAAAATGTAGACCTAGGTTAGCAAAACGCTGGAGAAGTTTTGCATGAGAAAAAGTATCAAAACCCTTGACAGGTCAAGGAATAATGATGAGACAAGTTTTTGAGTCTCTGATATTATTGACCATTTCAGTGAAGGAAAGGAAAGTAGTGGTTGTTCTATTTTGTAGGTCAAAAGCCATGATGAGTACTTGTTAGGAGATGGTTTTGTAAAAATAATCACGCATTTGCTTATGGACACATTTTTGTGCTATCTTAGAAAGTAGAGATATGATAACAATGGAATGAAAGTTAGATACTTCAGAGGAATTACTTCCTTTATATAAAGGTTGATGTATGACTTTTTCAGGTCTATATTAGAAGCCTGAAGATCCGTTTGAGCAAATCGGAAAAGAGCGACACATATTGCGCAAACTACAGAAACGGTGAACGTTCAAAACTGTGAAATTCGAAATGTCGAATTGCCATGGTTGGCCCCTCTGCCATATAGCTCCGTAAGATAAGTGTGTGATAGTTATGGACCTTAGTGTTAAGGTGCGGGTTAAGGTAAGTGCATAGATAGGTAATGTATGTAAGGTTTAGTGTAGGGTTAGAAGTAGGGTTTTGTTAAGTGTATGTGTGTGGATTATTTGTTTTGTTTGGGTATATCTCCGTAGGGTAAGTGTGTGATAGTTACAGACCTTAGGGTTAGGGTTTGGGTTAAGGTAAGTGCATAGATAGTAATGTATGTAAGGTTTAGTGTCGTAGGGTTTGGCTAGTGTATGTATGTGGTTTATTTATTATGTTTGGATAGGTAGTATGTAGTGCGCTGTGGGGTTGGCCGACTAGGACGATTCGAGATTTTAAATTTCGTGGTTTAGGGGGTTCGGCATATTTGCAGTTCGGGCTATATGTGCCGCTGTTCTGGTATTCGCTCAAACGGGTTTTTGGTTTTATAATATAGACCCACTTTTTCCAAATTCCTGGGACACAGGATTCCCTGATGGATCTCTTCATGAGCATACTAAATGTATATGCTATAGCTTCAGCAGCAAGTTTTAACTTTTCTACTGGGAGACTGTAGAAGAGGAGGAGTAGACCTTCAGTCTAAATAGCATTTCTTATTATTCAGTTGGGCAAGGGTTTTAGTGAGAACTTAGGACAGTTTGTAGGAGTGGTTTGGATTGAGTCAGGTGATGGTAGCAATAGTTTAAAATGTATAGCTGTGGATGGAAGGCTAGGTGAGATAGAGTTGATGTTTGCCAAATGTAAAGGAAGACTGGTGGCACGGTGACTTATATTAGTGGTTAAAATAATTACTAAATATGGTGGCTGTTTGAAGTGGAGTTTTATTGGGATGAGGAGTAAAGTCAGGTTTGAAGCCTGGACTAAAGAGTCATTTAAGAGATGATTAGAATTTCTTAGGGTTTTTTTATGTTTATTTTGGAGTAGCATACAGAATTCATTTTTGGCTTCTTTTACCTGGATTTTATCTTGATTGTGCAGAGATCTAAAGATTTTTAAATGAGAATTTTTTTTATTTTAAGAAATTTTTACATGATGTATCTCTAGTGCCCGTTAATTGTTTGTAAGCTTTAGTTATCCATGGGGCATGTTTAGTTTTAATTCTTTTTCAATGAAGAGGACCTTCATTAGTAAGGCTATCTAGGAAGGCAATATTGACGTAATTTCCTGACATCTGCAGGTAATATTTTTAGGGCAAACCAGTTTATAGATTTTAGTACAGTAATGAAGGTGTTTTGATTGAAATGAGATAGGTTACTGGTTATTTTATACTGGTGTTGTTTGCATATATGCGAGACTGCTCTGCAAGTATAGGCAGCCAAGTGATCACTTAAAGAGCGTGGGACAGTACCCGTTTTTGTGAATTTATTAGGGTCTGAGGCAAGGATCCAGTCTAAGATAAAGCCAGAAGTAACATGTTTGTCATAGATGATTGGGGTTTAGACGGTTGAGAAAAACCAAAGAGGTTAATACTAGCAGCTGGGAAGTCTGGAGTGAAATCATGCCAGATAACGTTAATGTCACCTAACATGATGGTTTCACTGGTTATATTGCTGGATATCCAGGATAAGACATTTTCTGGAGTCGATATATTTTGGCCGGGGGGAGGGGTGTTGCACAGGGCAGTAATGCATAAGCTTTTTGCATTATTTACCTTTAGGAATGAAATGAATATTTCTGCATTGACAAATTTTGGAATCTGTTTAGAATATGCTTTAAGATTATAGTAGTTAGGGTAGAATATTGCAATTCTGCCTCTTTTCTGTATTGTCTATCTGCTCTATTCACATTATAGCCAAGGTAGGATTTCTGAGTCTATTATGTTAGGTTTGAGACAAGTTTCTGCAGCTGATAGTGTATCAGAGGTTTGCTTAAAAATCCATGCATGAAATTCTGTGATTTTATTTTTGATACTACAAAGACACAATATGACGAGGTTTAGTTGTTTAGTTTGGGACTGGGTTGTCATTTCATTGATGCAGCCAGGGTTGGGGTGGGTATTACCACACAGAAAGATATTAGAGAATATGTTTTATAGTATTTGTGTATGTTAGAACTAGAAATTTGTCAAAAGATGTTTTAAACTTATATAAAATATGAGATATGTGTGAAAAGCTTGAAGTGGATGCCAAGTAATTTACTGTTTGCAATTGTAGTTTGATGAATATTAATACTAGTAGTATGTAACGATGTAATAAGTGATTGGAGGGTGGGAGTTGAGGGGATGAATAGGATTAGACCAGTCTAAAGCATGATATACATTGGTAACGTATGATACAGCAAGAAAGAGTTAGATTGTAGTAATTTAGTGTGTAAGTTTAAGAAGTGAATGAGTTGTCTAGCTGTGACACTAACTGATAGGAGGTAGAGAAGTGATGACTGGAGGGAAATAATTGTAGGAAGAGTGAACAGAAGTATAAAAATACTTGAAGAAGGACTGCGTGGGAATTGGAGGTAGGGTAGGGGAGTGGACTGAGTTGGAACAAAGTGAAGGCAAATGGAGTAGGATAGTCCTGACCTCCAAATTTACCCAGAAAAAAATATCTTTGAGGTAGGTCCTTGTCTATGTCCAAGCAGAAGTTACAGCGTATAGCAGAAAGATTTATGTTTGTTGATACTGTATTTAATGTGTATATTACTAGGTAAAAAATAAAACTTAGTGTATCCCTGTTTTAAGCTTATGTACCAATATTGTTACTGCATTAATAATGCAAACTGACTAATAGTATAAGTATATGAGAATTGTTAAAAGTAAAACATTACCTGTTGACAAAAGCTAAAAAATATCAATGGGAACATCCTAAAATTGCCTACAAGGTAAAACTATCGCTGCATGTAATTATCAGAGAATGTGCTCGATATAAGGGTCCACTTTTTGCAGATGTTATCAAATGTTTAGAAAAACTGCACAATGAAATCTAGTTATAGCTAGGAGTTGCTCTACAATGGAAAGTAATAAAGGAATTCTTCTATTTATTTCCCAGGCCTGCATACATCCTAACAAGGACAGACTAACGCAGGTTAACCTATTTCTTATCAACAGAATTGCATCAATTTTAACTACAATAAAGACATTTTTCACTTCAGAAGATGCATAACGCATAAAACATACTCAATTAAAAAAGCCTATATTTCATCAGATGTCCTTTTATTGGGGTGTCTTATAGAATACAATCTTGTTGTTTCTTGAGTTAAAATAATAAGTTGACGTCCTGTGAGTCTGATGGGACAGGAGTATAGAAGTTGGTCAGATAGGGTTAATGTTCAACCTATGAACAGAGTAGATGCAATGGGAAGAGCTAATAAGTATTAATTAATATGAGTAATAGAAAATTTAGCAAATGGTGAGTTACAGTAAAGAGAGAAGAACCAGAAGACCAAATTCATATTATCAGCCCACCCAAATGCCCACTGAGGCAGCCATCGCTAGATTGATACACCATCAAGCTGAAGACCTCAGGGAGACATAGAGAAAGGCATTGACAGTAATACATTTTCAAAAATGAGGGTAGTACAAATACAGAAGCTGACAGTACACAACTAGCTGCAGCATGTTTTCAGTTATACAAAGATAAACAGTCAGACTTAATATATCGAGCAATTCACCTACAAAACTATAGAAGCAAAATAGTGCAGTTATATTAATATACAAGCAGACAAGACAGTGTCAGAGATTTACTTATATTTTATCTCCTCTGAAACTAAGCTAGTGGGGGTAGCTTGTCAGGAACGTAATACCACAGAATACACAGAGAGTTGCAATTGTGAATTATGCACATAAGACATTCTTAAGATAGATAGTTAGCCAAGATGTAGCAGAAAAAAGAAAATACCATATCTCAATGTATCCCTCACAGCTAGAATAAACCTGGAATACATGTCAAGCAGCGGTACACCCTTTTCAAGGTAAACCAGATAAATGGATGGGTAGCCTCAATTCTCCACTGGTCTATCCAGTCTCACCTTGCTTTCCTTGAAACAGTTGGGAAATTTTCAGTAGGTCATTTTTGACTAGGCTTGTAATGGTCTGCAGACTGTTTCCCCTAGTACTTACCTATGAACCTAAGTAGAAAAAGATCTTGGAGGCCCTGTAGATTACTTACATATGAACCTAAGTAGAAAAAGATCTTGGAGGCCCTGTAGATTACTTACATATGAACCTAAGTAGAAAAAGATCTTGGAGGCCCTGTAGATTACTTACATATGAACCTAAGTAGAAAAGATCTTGGAGGCCCTGTAGATTACTTACATATGAACCTAAGTAGAAAAAGATCTTGGAGGCCCTGTAGATTACTTACATATGAACCTAAGTAGACAAAGATCTTGGAGGCCCTGTAGATTACTTACATATGAACCTAAGTAGAAAAATATCTTGGAGGCCCTGTAGATTACTTACATATGAACCTACGTAGAAAAAGATCTTGGAGGCCCTGTAGATTACTTACATATGAACCTAAGTAGACAAAGATCTTGGAGGCCCTGTAGATTACTTACATATGAACCTAAGTAGAAAAAGATCTTGGAGGCCCTGTAGATTACTTACATATGAACCTAAGTAGACAAAGATCTTGGAGGCCCTGTAGATTACTTACATATGAACCTAAGTAGAAAAAGATCTTGGAGGCCCTGTAGATTACGTACCTATGAACCTAAGTAGACAAAGATCTTGGAGGCCCTGTAGATTACTTACATATGAACCTAAGTAGACAAAGATCTTGGAGGCCCTGTAGAGAATGAGCTTCCATTTAATGTCCATTTAGCTGGCCACAAAACATAGTTGTCTACCTATTCCTCAGCAAGCTGCAGAACAGTGCTAGAGATGTATTTGTCCCAATTTATACAACAGTTATCAGACTACTTACTGAATATGGCACCCCAATCTGTAATCAGCTCACATGTCATTAGGTGTGATGGGAGAAGGTACAAAGGTCTTCAAGGCATGTCTTATAGCTAAAGACAGCAGCAGCAGTCTTCTCTTCATCTTATTCCCTTTTTAGAGCAGACCAATACCTCTCATGCAGAGCATTAGAGGATCCATTACTGTTTGAAACTCTTTATACTGTTTGAAACGCCTTACTTACATCTCACCCACTGACCTAAACAGGAGTCTAATCAATTAACATCAGTTGTACTAGGAAACCTGAGAACTTCCTACATAAAAGCCCCATTGCTATGCAGTGGTGCAGCAGTCAGCATTGTTGCCTCACAGCAAGAGGTTCTCCAGTTCAATTTTGTGGTGTCTTCCATGCGGAGTCTGCATGTCCTCCCTGCGTTCAAGTGGGTTTCCTCTTGGTACTCCGGTTTCCCCTCACATTCCGAAGACATGCCTCTGGAGAGTTCCTCTCCAGGCAGCTACTGAAAATGTGCTCTGTCACAGTTGGACTTTCCCGGTAAAGAAAATGTTAAATAAATAAATAAGGTCCTCCTTTCAATAATACTTGGCTCATCACTTTGGATTGAATGACTACACAGGCACCCATAAGTTCCAGTGTAGGATCTGGGGTATCAAACTCCATGATGCCAACTATGTTGTCAGCTTGTTCCTCAAATCTATGAGTCTTCCAACTATTTACCAGTCTTCATGTTTGTGTGATCTCAAATATACATACCAAAGCCTGTGGGATGTATGGGGCTTGCCCCTGCAAAAATGTTTATATTTATTTTTTTGGTTGTGAAGTTTTAGCTTTAGTGTGTGTGTGTGTGTGTGTGTGTGTGTGTGTGTGTGTGTGTGTGTGTGTGTGTGTGTGTGTGTGTGTGTGTGTGTGTAGTGTGTACATAGTCTCATTATGACACAATAGCTCACAACTGCCTGCCCTGTGATGATTTTGCCTGCAAGATCTAGGCAGAGAGCGAGTTAAATGTTGACTAGTGTATATCTACCAGCATCAGAAAACCATATTCTGTATCCTATCTAATTATAAAGGCCATGTCTACCTACTCCAGGGAGATCACTGTATCACTTTATGCCATACCAATCTGACAAATTACTGAATAGTGTTGCATTTTGTAACCTTAGAACAAGCCACTTTAGAAAACTGGAAAAAAAACTGGAAATTTTAACTTTTCAGAAAAGATTCAGAAACCGTATTAAATCTGTTTCTTAGTAAGAGATGATCTTTACCTGGTGAATTTGGCAATATCTGAACCAGTTGTATTTGAAAGTGTATGCCTAGAATGAACTGTTGAGGAGCTAACACCAGGTCAAGTGATCATTTACTGAAATTAAATATTAGCAAAAGAAAAAAATGTGAGATATGTTACACAAGACATTGCAAGATTATGATTATTCAGTCATTCAGTAATTTCCTTCAAAGATAATTTTGTTTTGTATATATTAAAAGTAGCAAATATTAATATAGTGTTGTGGCAGTTAAGCTTCTTTAAGGACAAGTAGAATGGAAGTTTGCACTTAAGAACCTACCTTGCACAGTAGGTTCTGGAGAAGATTAGTGAAACGTGGTGAAGCCACTATTTGTGAGCTGAGTTCCGAAGTCAGACAGCATGATTTTTGATTTATCACTGAAATCCTCACATGAATTCCATTTATCCATTTTCCATGCATTTTTATTGTCACATTTTGTCCCCACTGCCTGTTATTTATCAGCCCCCTCATGACCGTTTAACCCTTTCTTTCCCCATCATTTGAGCGAGGGTCATCCAGGAAGGGCCATCATAGTGGCAGCCATCTGGGGTGGGCTGTACATTTTTTGTATACCCTTCCTCCCACTCACTCTTGGATATACTGAATAACATGTGGAGTGCAATGGATTTTTGGTGCTGTGTGGTCCCCACTTTCGCAAAGGACATACACCTATAAGTAACCACACCCACTAACTTTGAACATTGGAGTTAGTTTCCCTGGTCTCCATCAGAAAAATATGACCTTCTTGTGAGGTCTCTGTGTATGTATCACCTCTCTGCCCGCAGAGAGAGGTGAAAGGGTCACACCCCTTCACTTTTCACTTCCTTCTTGGATTCCCCAGTGCTGGAGTGTTTCTCACTGTCTTCATTGCCTAACTTTCTAATGAATATAGCTTTAGGTAGCTTGTGTAGGATTTTATGATTGGGGGTTGGGATTCTTAGCTATTTTTGAGGTTCCTGCATGATGAAGCACGTAGCTAACCAGACCTATATTAGGTATGGTATAGTGCCAGTAGTTGAAATGAAGAGCCGCATACATAATGAGACATTTAGGACTAATGGGAAAACCAGCACTATGGTCAATATGAAGGCAGGCTAGCATAGCTGACTCAGTGTGGACTCACAGTTTCCAAGTAACATTGCATAGTTACACCTCACACCTATCTTCCACAAGAAAAGCTGCATAGTGGCCATCAGACAGACCACTGTGGGTGTGCACAGTAATATGCCAAACCTGTCCGTTATGTAAATAGGGAGGAAATGCATTAGCTAAGAATGTAGAAAAGGGACACTAGCAAGCAGAAGGAAACACATGAAAGTAGCCATATGTTATGAAATGTGGGTAGAAAGGAAGGGTAACATGTTGGAGGAAAAGAGAATGGTAGGGGGGAAAATATTCCAGAAAAGTTGTAGATGGAATACAGGGCAAGGGAAATTAGTTGGAAAAGATAGGCAAATATAAAACACAGACCTAGGCAGAAGGGGGTAGTAGATACACAAAAGGTTAGGAGGACTAGATGGACACAGATGTGCAGAAGGAGAACAAATAGTGATGGGAAGGGTTGACAACAAACTAGGAATGAGGAATGACATGAAAAGTGGGAAAAAATCAGGACAGCGATAGGGTAATATACTAATATGGTCAGGCCAGCCCAGAGAGCAACACACTGAGGCATCACATATTAGGGTGGCTGATCTTATGGGCTGTTTGCTACTCTGATGGCCCAATGGGTCACTCACACCACTACATGAGTCTTGTCAGAAGGTGTTCCACCTTACTAAGGTCAGAATCTAGATGCTGTAGCACCTCAGCTGCTACCAGCCTCAATAACTGATAGCCCCTCCCAACCACTCTCAGAATAGGAGCCTCCACCCCCTTCCCCCACACAGAGAATTGGCCAAGGAGGGCACAAGTGAATCCTCCAGTTTATCCCAAGCATGATACACAGTGGTCTGCTTCTGAGTCAGTGTTGGCAGCAACTTGTGACCCAAAACCCGAGGCTTAGTCCAGTACAGACCAAGGTGACCATGGTATCACTTTCTCCTCAGCCATAAATGGACCTGCAGCAGGATGACATTATAGGACAAAATTATTCCACTCTCACACAAACACACACATACACACAAACACATAGACACACACACACACAGACACACACACATAAACACATAGAGACACACGCACACACACACACATGCACGCGCACACACACACACACACACACACACACACACACACACACACACTTAGCAAAATAATTGCAGTTGTACTGTGGACTGGCACAGATGTCAGGCAGCAGACAATTGCTGGGAGAGACAATTTCACCTTCTGCGACATTCAGGCATGTTCTTAACTAAATACTAAGCAAGTTGCCCTTGTGGAGCATTTTAAGTGGTCAGTTTCCCCTTCCAAAAGTGAGAATCAAACCCTTTACTTCGTGCCTGTGAGGTAAACACCTTAACCATTATACCAACCTTCAACCCTGTTCAGTTCAAAGTATGTCCTCTTTATACATATAAAACAGGTAAGATGCTAGAACACAACACTGCTGGAAAAAATGTTTACATTACATCTCTGATGGCATTGCCCACCAGAATGGATGATTCCAGTGACATCACTCACAGTCCTGGCAAGTTTGTACTTGGCCTTCACCTTCCACAAGGGCCCATCATTACACCCTACAGGAGATCCTAGACAGCCTGATATACCCACACACAGTCATGGAATACTGGTTACAAATAGGTGCATATTGCCATTCCACAGCATACCATACACACACACACACACACACACACACACACACACACACACACACACACACACACACACACACACACACACACATATGCACTCACTGACATGTTTTATCCAGAGGTGTACCTATATTGGCATAGCCACCTGATGGAAGTAATGGCTGGAAAAAGTCACAGGCCAGGAAATTAAGCGCTCCTTAGGTCCCTCTCTTCACATGACATATATCTCCTGGGCAAAGCTTCAGCAGGCAAGCAGTACTGAAACCAAATTTGGCCTGGAGTAGTGCAGAATGCATGTGATGGGGGTAGCCATAATTCTGCTACTGGTTTGACAAAGGGTTACTGATATGATATTCCATGCAAGCGAAAAGGCACAGGACATTGCAACAGACAGGCCAACTATGAGGGCAGAACACCAACATTAACATATCACAGTGATGTTGTCTTATTTTAGTGACAATGGCAGGACAGAGAGAGTGGGCCCATAAACCCCGGAGGAGTTATTTGAATGTGGGGGGGGCAGATAACAGCTCCCTAAGTGTGAGTTGGGGATGCACCAGTTTAGTAATGTGAATTACACTATAGTATACCACACTCCACTGCATTTGAAAGAAAAGATTTATCAAGGCCCATCTGCCAAGTACCTGTCATCCATAAATGCAATAACCTGCATGACAAGGCATGTGTATGTCAAGTACACTATACTGGCTGTAGTACTATACATGCCAGGGGGATTATGGGCATATGTTCTGGCAGACAATTTCATGTGTGTTCCAGCTTCACAGGTTCCAGTAGTAGAGGATACAGCACAAAAGGACAATATAGGGCTGAAATCAAGAGGACACTTATGGCTGGCAATGATAGCATCATACAAGTGACATGGTATAATGTCACAGAGACACATACCTTGTACTTGGGAGCTCCATCTGTTTCCTATCTGAAATGGGCACTGCTTCTGCACTGCACAACCTCACCATAGGTTATTTTGTTATAGTAGATAAAGATATTAGATAAATGACATACATGGCTACTTTATCAGACATGTTATATATATATTTTTTTAATTTTATTTATCTTTTTTCTTTTACTAAAATGTTTATTGCACATTTCTCCATGGCACACTATAATGTACTTTGATAATATATTATTAACACTTCTGTGACAGTGTTCTATTAAAAAAATTAATTCTGTAAAATTTACAGTCATTATTATGTTTTGAAGAGAAATGTTGTTTTGTATTTTGCTCTTTGCCTTACAAGAATGTATGTCTGTATGCTTTTTTCTTTTCACTGGACTGGCCTGAAAAGGTCCATTTGGATCAGTGCACTACCTTGCAAAACAAATTATAAACAAACAAATGATTTAATAAAGTAGGTGGGTTGCTCAAAGGACCTTTTTCAGCAATGATATTGGTACTTAGGTAGTTATAACAACATTCAGACAGTCCTAGAGATAAACTCGTTTTACATACACACACACACACACACACACACACACACACACACACTTGCATCCGTGCATACTTGTTTTCACAGACATGCACACATATGTGGATGTACACCAACAGATACACACACACACACACACACACACACACACACACACACACACACACACACACACACACACACACACACACACATATAGCAAGTCATGGATGTTTTCTTTTCCTTAGCTGTGCTTTGATTGTTTTATTCCTTAAGAATTCTAAGCATATAAGGGGATGATTTAAAAAGGTATAAAGAAGTAATATAATTGGTCATTTCTGACTAAAGTATGTGCTGGTCATTCACTTGACATTGAAACCCGCACTCCCCACCCACAGCCTTCACTCTGCCTGTGGTGTGGTTCCTGAGTGAAAGTTCAGCCATCCTATATTTGCAGTTGATACTGTGGAAAAAATACTGTATTTTGAAATTAGAATACTAATAAATAATTTTCAGGCTACACAAGTGAGTCTGCATGTAATTCAGCTACTATCTAAGGTAATGTAATACTAAATGAAAATATAGGGAACTGCAAACATTTCTTTCCTTTTTCTATAATTACAAGAACACATAGTTATAAGTGTAGGGCCCAAACAAGTTTACAGAACAAAAGCTTGAAATCAAGTTGTCCTGGACATTAATTTTATTATTGTTGTTGTATCTTTCGGCTTTTCCCGGTTAAGGGTTGCCACAGTGGAACTCCGGTCCGCTAATAATTGGCAGTATATTTTTACGTGCCGAGTTGCCAGCCCTGACGCACAACCTTCAACAAAGGTACGCCCATTCACGCATGTCTCCACACAGAAGACAATCTAGCTAAGAATCGAACAGGACAACATCTTACTGTGAGGTGACAATGCTACCGCAGCACCACCACCGCAGTCTGCACATTAATTTTATTAATTAAGTTTATTAGATACTGCACATTAACACAGTGCAAGAAGAGGGCAAATAATATGGTAGGATGTGCAGAAGCAAGGTGAGGCAGAATGCAAATGGCTGTACCAGTACTGAAAGGGGATGCAACAATTATCCTTTTACACCATAGTTTCCTAGATTCATAGGAGGTTACTAAGCTAAAGGCCCTAGAGCTCTTACAAGCCTAAGCATATTTATCATGAGTTGCTCCAGTTGTCAGTGGTTAGGAGAGTGAAGTTCACAGAGGTAAGTCTGTAGTACTTAATACCTCTTTTGCATCTGTGGGAATGACCATGGCACAGAAGATGATGGCCTGGAAAATTCATAGGTGATGTGGACACTCAGATTAACATCTGCAGCAGCAACAATTGTCTGCTCAGGAAGGTTGATTTAAAAACATAATATATATAGAGAGAATTGAATGCTGACAAGGAATGACTGCATTAAACACAAGATAATTGTATTAACAGATGAACTTTCCACATCTACACATAATGACAATGAAGGCAGTGCCCATGGTAAGTGTCCTCCATGCCGCCTTAATAAGCATACAGTAGTGAATGCTATTTCTTTATTAGTGATGTTTTCAAGTCATTTTTATAGGATCAGCAGTAGAAACAGTTCCACTATAACAATAAATTTGGAGGAATTCATATGCAGAATGGTTGTTGAAATGATCATAACATAACTATATTTATGAGACAGCTTGAGGAAAGCAGCAGGCAGTTCTTGCGTTTAATGGCAGGATCTCACATCCACATTTTAGTAACTATGCAAGAAGTGGTAGTGCATCACAAAGTCCAGCACATGCTGACATTGCACTCACACTTGTACAGGAATAGAACCCCTGTACCTCTACACCTGTATCTACAAACCTAGGCAAACACTTTCAGGATGATGGCAGACATTCAGAGATAACAGTGTCCACAGTGACACCTTTACAAGGGAGCCAGAAACACATAAAGCATTAGATGCCCAGCACCAAATTTGTCATGACATTCCTAAGTCTTAGAGCACTGCCACAGAGAGTCAGCTGGAAATGGTCATAGTCCTGCAGGATATACATGAGGATTTCCAGCTGTACTTGTAAATGACACAGAGTAAGAATAATGCCATGATCACATGGATTTGCAGTATGGTAGCATACCATCAGTGGCCACCTCCATTCACACACTACTTAGGACTTCCCACACTCAAGAAGAAGTCATTCCTGGAAGGGGAAGAGAACAGGGTACAAGTGTTTCTCAAGAAAGTACTGCAATCTGTTGGGGGGAACAAGGACAACTTATTGCATACATGCTATGTCAGCATTCATCTACGCCTAGTAGAACCTTTCATTTGAGGTCCTGATCACACTTCCTCACCACTGTCAGATCAATGTCTGCAGGATCATCTGCATCGAGTAGATCACAACATCAGACCAACTCACCATCCAGCTCTCATGACAACCTCTGTTCAAAATCACTTCCACTATTATCTAGGTTATCTTTTGTCAATATGTATGACCCATTTGACTTTGATCTACGGTGATTCAAGCATAACATTTCTGTTACTAACAATTTGACTTTCACAAGCACAGAACAATGTTTAACTCAAAAATAAATAAGTTATTAACAAAAAAGGAGGGTACTTAGGGCATTTTTCAACTGAATGAATTTCATTGTTGTAATGGTACTGCTTAAAACCTTATAGAACTGTAGAAACAAATATGTATGTCATAGCATATGGATTACAATCATTAACACAAATGCTCTATGCATTGTCATTCTTAAAGCTGGCAGTTACCTACCATTGAAAAGTAGTATTAGTTTTCATGGCAACAGGGTAATGAGAAAATTATAGATTAAAATAACTATCCAACCATGTAAACAATCACTGCTGCCACTTCACCCTCCATGCTGCACAAATGACACATTACAGTGAGTATCCTGCCATGTAAACTTACACTGCTGCCACTTCACCCTCCCCACTGCACAAATGACACATTACAATGGGTATCCTACCATGTAAACAAGCACTGCTGCCACTTCACTCTCCCCAATGCACAAATGATGCATTACAATGGGTATCCTACCATGTAAACAATCACTGCTGCCATTTCATCCTCACCACTGCAAAAATTATATATTTTTTTCATTTCTAAAGTCACAAATTATTGTGTATGACAAAATAAAATCATCTGATATACAATACCTTAATAGATAACATACTTTAAACTTAGAAAACATTGCATAATATAAAAAGAATATGCTACATTTTCATTCAAAAGTAAGGTATAAACTCATGTTAAATGCTGAATTAACACTTTTTATTAAATGTACCATTTCAAGAATACTTAGTTACACCACCTCAATAGAATGTATTATACAAAACAGTTAAAGTGGCATTATTCCTTATATGATGCCTTATGATATCACTGAGCAGGAGTCAGTGAGCACTCAGGCATGACTTTTATAAACAATAATATGAGTAGCTGTCCTGAAATTTAAAAAAAATGAAAATCATTTAAAGATGAGAGGGGATGTCAGATGAACAGTGACAGTAGACTATGTACCACTTGGCATAGCTCATAGATACCACTGCATGCATCAATTATATCATATGTGTTTTTTACAATAAAGGAAACACTAACCTGAATGTCATGGTCTATAATTCTGGACTAGGTGTCACCTCTTTACCTCTGCAACCACACATAGTGCATGAGCCTGCCACATAGTGTCCCATCCTACTGCTACAGGCTGGTCATCATTAGTCACAGTGGGACTGAAACTGGGAACTGCAATGACAGCTTGGGTCACTCTACCACCAGCTGGCACATGATCATATAATGCAGAATGTGACAGGCAGTAACCATCATGCACCTAATAGCTGGGTCATACTGAAGGGCACCCCCAGACTCATCCGGGCACCTAAAATAACTTTTCAGGACGCTGAAGACACTCTCAATGAAAATATGCATCTGGGACAAGGATGAGCTGTAGGTGTCTTCTGCAGCTCCACTTGTATTTCTCACTGGTGTCATGAGCCTTAGCTCCAGCACATATCCAGCATAACCCGAAAGACAAAACAAAACAGAGAGAGAGAAAAGGGAGAAGACAAAATTCAGGAAACGTGGTTTAGTATTCAGCAATGTATTTTACCATGAATAGCTACTTAAATACAATATAATAAAAGAGAAACAAATATTTTTCCACTTACAAATAAGATGACTGCTGAGCATCCAATTGTGCAGGAAGAGGCAGTAGATTGAGCTAGTGTGCCAGTTATAAGATCATTTGCATTACCAGTATGCTAGGCAGTGGTAGCTCTTCCTAGTGCTGTCCACCCTGCATACCAGAAGGAGACCTAATTAATGCCTCAGGGAAATATGCCACGCCATGAAATGCACACATAGATTGGGCTTGGTCCTGATGACACAACGTGTAATATATGTATTGACAACACATGCCATAAGTACATCCAGGAATTGTTGCAGTTTCCTGAAGGCAGTAGTGTGCAAGATCCCCAATATGTCCCCAGTCTGTCTCTGGAAGGTCCCTGTGGAAAGTATAGTGAGGGCTATTCATATCTTAGGTTCCACAGGGATAGGAAGTCCACACATTTCTCCAGTACCTTCATGGGGGTCATACCTACTCACTAAAACCCTTATAGTATCCCTGTCCACTCTAAATCTATCAAGTATCTCCTGATTATCAAAGTTACAGTGAGTTACCCTATGTATATATATCTCTGCCTTCTTGGCCAGTGAGTGTCACTGGGTGCAAGCAGTTTTGGCTTGGCCAAAACAAACCACTCACATCAAGAAATAATTTATCTAATAGCAAGTGACATCATTTTTTCAGATTAAAAAGTAGATATGATTAGCGTGATTGGTGAGACCCCCCCTTTATATAATATATCTGCAGACAGTGAAGGAAAGTGGAAATGTATGTTTTGGTTGTGATGTGTGTGTGCAAGGGACTGTGAAATGTGTGGGTGTGAGTTGCCTTTGTGGGTGTGATTGTGTGGTCTTGGAGTTAGAATATATAAGTAGGGGAGTGTGGGGGTGCAGGTGGGCGAAGTCCCCCTGCTTGTTTCTAGTGTAGGTTAGTTTTGTTTATGTGTGGGGGCAGTTGTGTGTATGTGAGTGTGTGTATGTAAGTGTCGAGATTTTGAATTTCATGGTTATGGGCATTTGGGATTGTATTATATATATATATTTCCAAAAGTTTCATGTGCCATACAGTTAATTGCTAGTATTACTATATATATATATATATATATATATATATATATATATATATATATATATATATATATATATATATTTATTTATTTATTTATTTTGCTTCAGATTATTTGTTAAGTTTTTCTGCATTGCCGCCTACTTTTCAGCATTTTCTGGCTTGCTAAACTTGATTTCTGTGTTGGTAACTGTATTTAGAACACAACCTAGAGCTGATTACTGAATTTCCTGCCTGCACTTATTTTTAAAATCGTTTTTTTTCTTAAAACTTGCATTTTATCTGTCTCTGGCCTAGCACTCAAGTGTGGGGTCATTTACTGCACTGTTCTAACTTGATACTTGTGAACCTCTGCTTTCCTTAAAAAAACAAAGAAAACAAAAAAATCTTGCTTTTTTCCCACTTTTCTGAGATTTACAAAAGTTCAGTTACAGATTTGCTGTTCTGAACTGTTTGTAAGTTTCTTGGAGGCCATTGTTTGTTTAGGCTAAAGGGTCATCTCTGTGTTCATCAGTGGCATTGCTAAACATTGAGCAGCCTGCCTGCCCCTGTGGGAGTGGTTACTGCCTTGAAACTGTAGTTTTATTGGCTATTTTGGGTCAATTCCAAACTCCTTGATCTCCCTCTCTTAAAACCCGATTGCCTCGTGGTTTTGGCGTCTTTTTGGACTTGTTCGCTGTTGGTGAAGCACCCACCAAGAGGAAAAAATGCTGAGAGAAGAAAGGAGCCACTTTTGAGATTTTAAGTATTTTGCTTCAAATTATTTGTTAAGTTTTTCTGCATTGCCGCCTACTTCTGAGCATTTTCTGGCTTGTTAAACTTGATTTCTGTGTTGGTAACTGTATTTAGAACACAACCTAGAGCTGATTACTGAATTTCCTGCCTGCACTTATTTTTAAAATAGTTTTATTTCTTAAAACTTGCATTTTATCTGTCTCTGGCCTAGCACTCAAGTGTGGGGTCATTTACTGCACTGTTCTAACTTGTTGATACTTGTGAACCTCTGCTTTCCTTAAAAAAACAAAAAAACAAAAAATCTTGCTTTTTTCCCACTTTTCTGAGATTTAAAAAAGTTCAGTTACAGATTTGCTGTTCTGAACTGTTTGTAAGTTTCTTGGAGGCCATTGTTTGCTTGGGCTAAAGGGAAGTCTCTGTGTTCATCAGTGGCAGTGATAAACATTGAGCAACCTGCCTGCCCCTGTGTGAGTGGTTACTGCCTTGAAACTGTAGTTTTATTGGCCATTTTGGGTCAATTCCAAACTCCTTGATCTCCCTCTCTTAAAACCCTCTTTTGTGCGGTTTTGCGCATTTTTGCGCATAGCGCAACATCGGGCAGTGCCACCAAATTGGGTTTAAACTATTCCTGGCTCCACAAAGTCTGCTCTTCACTTTTTCCCTTAGAACTGGTCTATCTCTCAAATTAAACACCATATTCTCATTCTAAGGCCCCTCACTGGTCCAAATAAGTAATCTTACAAGTTAGCACTAATAAACCATAAGCACTACTTACTCTTATACTCTCTACGATTACCTTGTCCCCTATTGGTCCGTTTTAATTCAGTTCCCTATATTACTCTAGCATGTCCAAAGGTCAGTCAATGGTTTCCTCTCCAGTCCAGCTGGTGAATCTGGGAATTTTGAGGCAATGTTACAACTGTCTCATGTACACGGACAACCCTCTCCTCCTCCAAACAGGTTCAAATATATGTGAGAGATGCAACCACATAGCCAAACTGGAGGCTGAGCTCTCTCATCTCAAAACTGGTGTAACCAGTCAGGAGGAGAAGGTAACCTCACACAACACAATTCCAGTATCACATAGTCCCACCACAACAGCGAACCAAACACATAAAAACACAAAAACATACTCGGAGGCTCTAAATAAAAATCTACCTAAGCAGCAGAGACCTCCAAAGCAGACATCCAAGCAAACGCTACCCCAAAACAAAACATGTACAACACATAGCACACAAAGTCAGTGTGCCAAGCAGTCATAGCCCTTAAGGCTGAATAACATAACTGATACCCTTGTAATAGGTGACTCTACTGTCAGACACACTGACGTCCCGCTCACCAGGCTGAATAAAGAGAACGTCACAGTGAGCTACCTGTCGGGCGCTAGGATCCGCCACATAATGCAAGCACTCAGGTCACTCCGAAGCAAATACAAATATGACTCAGTCATTGTACATGCTGGCGTGAATGACCTGAGATGTACCTCCCTCGACTACATGAAAAGAGACATAGAGGAGCTCTCTGATTATGTAGCCCAGGCTGGTATGACCCTGACCTTGAGCAGCATCTTACCCTCACCTAGAATGATGCCACAGTATAAAGACAAAATGATTGATTTTAACAATTGGCTAAAATTTTGGTGTCATTCAAAGGGGATCCAGTGTCTGTCAGCCTGGGATGACATGCTCGACAAGCCACATTGCTTCGCTAGGGACGGCTTGCGCCTGTCACCCGTGGGCTTTCGGATATTGGCAAAGGCTCTTGCCACCCCCATAGTGCCTTTTTTAGGCAAGGCTCAAAAGTCAAACCCACCTCCATAGACAGCACAAGGAACAAGAAACTAAGGTTAATGCTGCCAAATGCCAGAAGTCTTAACCTCAAGATGCATGCACTCGAAGCTCTCCTCGGTATGGAGAACATCGATATCTGTGCAGTGACAGAAACCTGGTTCAAGGCTCCAGAGAGCACCCCAGCACTACCAGGCTATACCTCATATCATGCTTTTCGGCCCCAAAACCCAGACCGAACCACAAAAGGAGGGGGAGATTCCATATTTATCAAGGATATCCACACCTCCAGGTTAGTGACAGTGCACAAAGTATCGGAGACCATCCATGTGCAACTGACAGTGGGCAAGACTGCTTTTCAGTTTATAGCATCCTACAGACCACACTCTCAAAGTCAGGAATCCCACTCGGCTTTCCTGAAAACATTGGAGAACACTAAGATCTCTCCGAACACCATTATATTGGGCGACTTCAACTACCCAAACATAGACTGGGAGCATTACTCAAGCCCCAGCACCTTAGCCCAAAGGTTCCTGGAATTTATAAACTCAAATGCTATGGAACAACTAGTCACCACTCCCACAAGAGGGGAAAACATACTAGACCTGATCATTACCAACATGGGGACTCTGTGCTCCATACCAGAAGTATATCCCTCATTGGTAAGATCAGACCATAAATAAATTTCACTGGATATCCACATCCCGACCCCACCCCCAGCCCAGAAAACCACAGTGAAAAACTTCTCAAAAGTGAACTTCACACTTCTCAAAACTGAAGTGGAATCCTTCAAGGCCCCAGGGCCAGTGGAAACTATGGCCCAAACTGCAGAATCCTATATAAATGCATTCTATGGACATCTCCAGGAATGCATGGATCATGCTATCCCAAACAAAATCAAGACCCAATCATCCAAAGGCAGGCGTCCAGTCTGGTGGACCCCAGCCATAAATAAACTGTACAAAAGAATGAGGAAGCTACTACATGATAGAGCAAAATCCCTAAAAGGGAAGGCATCTCTGATCAGTACTAGCAAAAAATTACGATCCCTCATAAAATCCTCCAAGGCCAGCTTTGAGAGAAAAATTGCACAGGACACTAAAGACAATCATAAGGCTTTTTTCAGTTATGTTAGGAACCTGGGATGCAACTCCCAGAATTGTTCTGAGTTGATTCTAAACGACAAAAAATACACTGAACCCACAGACATCATCAATATCCCGGCAGACAGGTTCAGTGCAAACTTCTTCACCCCCTCCCCCCCAAAAGAGCAAGTATCTATCCCAGCAGAGTGCAGCCTCCCAAACATCTCTGATGCTCAGGTGAAGGCCGCCCTCTCCAAAGCAAAAAACACTGCTTCCATGGGACCAGATGGCGTCCCGGGTTGCGTCCTACATGAACTCCAAGAAGAACTAATCCCTCAAGTAAAACTGCTGTACAATATCAGCCTCACTACAGGATATGTGCCCAAAAAATGGTGTACAGCAACAGTGGTCCCACTCCACAAAGGTGGTGCCTCTGCGGACCCTGGAAACTATCGCCCTATAAGCCTGACTAGCCTAGTATGCAAGGCTATGGAGAGGATCATCATGGAACTCATAAACAAAGACATTGGGGACCTACAGACACTAGATCCTACCCAATTTGGCTTCGTCATGGGCAGATCCTGCCTTTTGAACCTGGTCGACTTCTTCGAAACAGTCACCAAGGCCATAGATGAAGGGAAGGTAGTCCACACAGCCTATCTGGACCTCGCAAAGGCATTTGACACAATACCCCACTCGGGCATCATAGATAAGCTATCTAGCCTAAATATAAACCCCTATGTCACAAGATGGGTCGCAAACTGGCTCAAAGACAGAACCCACAGAGTCAGAGTTGCTGGAGCCATGTCAGACCTGAAACCGGTCACAAGTGGCATCCCACAAGGTTCTGTCCTGGGACCTCTCATTTTCGGTATTTACTTTTCTGAGGTACAAGCCAATGTGGGAGGACTATGGCTCACAAAGTTCGCAGATGACTGCAAACTGGGCACCATAATTGACTCTCCAGCTGACACAAACATCCTTCAGAAAGGCCTCGCAGAGACGGATAACTGGTGCTAGAGCCATGGTCTAAAGCTAAATGCCAAAAAGTGTATAGTCATACCCTTTGGCAAAAACAATGTGCCCACAAATTACCACATAGGTGGTAACCCATTAAGTACAGAGAAAGTATTTAGGGATCTGGGGACCCAAGTTGATAGCAATCTCTCCTTTGACAACCACATTGCCAAAGTGGTTAGAAAGACCTTCTACATAGCCCACCTCATCATGAAAGGATTCATATCTAGATCAAGAGAGGTAATCGTGCCCCTTTATTCATCCCTCATCAGGCCCATCATAGAATACAATGCCCCCTTTGGGATGTACCTTACCCGACACCTGCAGCAATTAGAAAGACCCCAAAAGTACCTCACCCGGAGGATCAAGGGACTCAAACAGATGCCATATGCTGCTCAGTTAAAAAAACTCCAGCTCTACTCAGTTGCATACTGCCTACTTTGAGGCGATCTATGCCTGACATATAAAGCTATGTCCAACCCAGAATTAATGGACATGCTCCACCTCAGTAAATCTAAATCCCTTAGAGACACGCGCTCGGGGGACTTGAACCTCAGCACAGAAATAAATAGAACATGCTGGAGGGACAGATTCATAACCCAGAGGCTCCCTTCGCTCTGGAATAGAATTCCAATTCATGTTAGGCAGAGCACCTCACTGACTCTCTTCAAGAAGAATCTTGATGAGTGGATGGGGGAATCATAGGTTTGTCCCAGGGACTACTTCCGTGTCACTATTAGACAGAGGCACAGTAAACTAAACTTTAAAAAGGGCACAGTATACTCAAATCAAGGGGTGGTGTAAGCCAAACACAATCGGGCTAGGCTTATAAATGCCCCAGGGTAGATAGCCTAGTATGAACCTATGAACCTATGAACTCCAAGACTACACAATCACACACACAAAGGCAACTCACACCCACACATTTTCAAATCTGGGTGCTTAGGATTTCCCTCTCTCTTCCCCCTCTTGGCTGACCTGGTGTGACTTAGTTTGAACTCTACACTTACCTACAAAATGGAGTCTAGAGGACTGCAATTGGTCACCAAAACAAAATCAGTTTCTTTCAGCATTTAAGCAGATTGAACTCTACATTTACTTACAAAATGGAGTCACCAGGACTGCAATTGGTCACCATAACAAAATCAGTTTCTCTCAGCATTTAAGCAGATTGAACTCTACATTTACCTACAAAATGGAGTCTACAGGACTTTAATTGGTTACCATAACAAAATCAGTTTCTCTCAGCATTTAAGCAGATTGAACTCTACATTTACCTACAAAACAAAGTCTATGGGACTGCAATTGGTCACCATAACAAAATCAGTTTCTCTTAGCATTTAAGCAGATTGAACTCTACATTTACCTATAAAACGGAGTCTACAGAACTGCAATTGGTCACCATAACAAAATCAGTTTCTCTCAGCATTTAAGCAGATTGAACTCTACATTTACCTACAAAACAGAGTCTACAGGACTGCAATTGGTCACCATAACAAAATCAGTTTCTCTCAGCATTTAAGCAGATTGAACTCTACATTCACCTACAAAACGGAGTCTACAGGACTGCAATTGGTCACCATAACAAAATCAGTTTATCTCAGCATTTAAGCAGAGTAGGTTGCATGCAAAAAGCATTTGTTAAGCTTTCACTTACAGTGCTGTGTAATTAAGCAGGTCACGATTTTGGTCAGTCATAGAGCTCTTTTTTCTACTTGAGTGTTTGCCTCCTTCCCCTGGAACTTAAGTAAACTGACTCTTACATTAATAGGTATGTACTAGGCTATTGGCCCTAGGGCCTATACAAGCCTAGCCAAAAAGGTACCCTGGCTTTCACCACCCAAGAAAATTATTTTCCTGTGCCCCTGCCAAGCAGAACCACAGAAGTGATCCCTGGGGTGAATTTCCTATTACCCATCCAATCATCAAGATTTTTCTTGAAGAGTGCTAATGAGGAGCTCCTTTTGACATAGAGAGGTAGTCTGTTCCAGAGTATGGGAAATCTCTGGGACAGGAATCTATCCCTTCAGCATGTTCTTTTTATTGTGGTGACAAGGTTTAGGTCCCTAGAGCTTGTAGCTTGGAAGGATTGGGATTTCTTTAAATGGAGCATGTCCAACAGCTCTGGGTTTGACATAGCTTTGTATGTGAGGCAGAGATCGCCTCTGAGTAGGCGATATGTGATGGAGTAAAGCTGGAGTTTTTTGAGACGGTCTGCGCAAAGCATCTGTTTGACACCAGTAATCCTCTTTGTGAGGTATTTTTGCAGCCTTTCCAGTTGTTGTAGATGTCTTGTGAGGTACATACTAAAAGGGGTGTTGTACTCTATAATGTGTCTAATGAGTGATGAGTAGAGGGGAACAATGACTTCTTTTTTTCTGGATGAGAAACCTTTTGTGATGAGGTGTGCCACGTAGAAGGATTTCCTGACCACTGTGGCGATGTGATTATCAAAGGAGAGACTACTGTCCACCTGCGTCCCAAGGTCTCTTATCACACTTTCTATATTAAGTAGACTACCGCCTATGTGGTAGTCCATGGGTACAGAATTTTTACTAAAGGGGATAACAATGCACTTTTTTGCATTGAGCTTGAGACCATGGCTTTGACACCAGGCATCTGTCTCAGTGAGGCCCTTTTGTAGGATGTCTACATCATTAGGAGTTTCGATTATGGCTCCTAGTTTGCAGTCATCTGCGAATTTAGTTAGCCAAAGACCGTCTGTGTTAGCCTGTACTTCAGAGAAGTAGATACCAAACAAGAGAGGACCCAGGACTGAACCCTGTGGTACTCCACTTGTCACTTGTCACTAAGAGCTATAATACTTACCTTATAGCTTTAGGACACCTTAGGAAACGTAAACTGCAATAGCCTGACATTTGAACAAGTAACCCTTGTAAAAATTCCCCAAATCGTATACTGTTGGTCTGTCTTTCCTGCTAAACATAAGTGAAATTACAGTGCTGAGTGCAAGTAACATTAAAATTAAAGTGCTTGAGTGCAAATAACATTAAAGTGTTGAGTGCAGATTTTAGGCCCTTACATTCAACTTACCTCTGGTGTGGTGTCTTGAGTCAATCAGGGTATTCCCTGTAACCACTCCTACTGCCTTCTCTTTTTTTTAAATATTACATACATATAAATATATATATATATATATATATATATATATATATATATATATATATATATATGAATTTTTTTCAAAAATGAATTTTTAAACACATTCAGTGAAATATGGTTCTAAACAAGTGTTTTCAAATGCAAGTGTATAATGTATATGTGAGCCTCATAGGTTGGCTAAACTTTTGCTTTAAGAAAGCTGCTTATTCAATTTTTCAATTAAGCAAGATACGATTTAAATATGTGTGGAGAGGTTTGGCATGTATCTGATGAAGTTGTATTATCAACGAAAACGTGATTTCAGTTGTGCTACGTTAATAAAGGATTCTGAAAACAGAAGAGTATGGTTTTCTGCTTGCCTGGTATTTTGGGTTTGTTTGCCTTATTGTCAGTTGGCTTCTCTCTGGTGGTTTTTCCCTGCCTGCTTGCTGGTTCTTGTCATGGATTTATTGTACTTTCAGCATTTTCTTTGGTCTTGGTTTCCACTTGTCACTTGTCACTAAGAGCTATAATACTTACCTTATAGCTTTAGGACACCTTAGGAAACGTAAACTGCAATAGCCTGACATTTGAACAAGTAACCCTTGTAAAAATTCCCCAAATCGTATACTGTTGGTCTGTCTTTCCTGCTAAACATAAGTGAAATTACAGTGCTGAGTGCAAGTAACATTAAAATTAAAGTGCTTGAGTGCAAATAACATTAAAGTGTTGAGTGCAGATTTTAGGCCCTTACATTCAACTTACCTCTGGTGTGGTGTCTTGAGTCAATCAGGGTATTCCCTGTAACCACTCCTACTGCCTTCTCTTTTCCCCCACCCCCCTCTTTCCTCAAACAGGTTAAACTGCTACAATTCAGTACAGGCATTACTTTCAAATCTAGGTGCTTATGATTGCCCTCTCTCTTCCCCCCTTGGCTGACCTGGTGCGACTCAGTGTAAGTTTCTTCTCTGTATGGATCTTTTACTGTTTTTTGTGTAACTGAATGACCTGCTGCTAAATTCTGATTCTGCACAGACTGCTCTATTTTGCAGAGGCTCTATAAGTAGCTAGTGACTTTACTGAATTTCTGTGGTAATATTTGTGTTTAAACTGAACCTGTGCCTAGAGAAAGTGTATAATCAGAGCTCCTACTTGCTGCATGTGTTTTTAATGTTTAAATTGCACACACACATTGAAGAAGTGCTTTTATGACCTGAATAACTTGAGCTAGCTATACCTGAAGTGCTTTTACTGGCAATTTTCCAGTTGTACAATTGTGAACAATTGATTTAGTTTTTCTGGTATATCTTTAAAATCTGGCAAGTGTTTATTTACTGCATTGCTTTCTTGCTTAGGTTTCTTAGCTATAAATCTTAGTTCCTTCTGAAGTGTGCTACTTTAACCCCCCCACCCTCAAACCTTTCTGAATGTATTATTATAAAATAACTGCCTGCTGTTACCTTCATGCTTACCCTAGAATCTCTGCTTTTCTCTTTTCCTAGTTGAACTCTACATTTTCCTACAAAACAGAGTCTACAAGACTGCAATTGGTCACCATAACAAAATCAGTTTCTCTCAGCATTTAAGCAGAGTAGGTTGCACACAAAAAGCATTTGTTAAGCTTTCACTTACAGTGCTGTGTAATTAAGCAGGTCACCATTTTGGTCAGCCATAGGGCTCTTTTTTCTACTTGAGTGTTTGCCTCCTTCCCCTGTAACTTAAGTAAACTGACTCTTACATTAAGAGCTATAATACTTACCTTATAGCTTTAGGACACCTTAGGAAACCTTGTAAACTACAATAGCCCCGCTACATTTGCCCTCACTACACTCGAGCTCTCTTTGCTCCCCTCCCTGCCCCCAATTACCTCCCGCCCCCAGTACCTCTAAATTTAAAGTACTATAGCCACTCCCCCACTTTCTAGATCATATCTGCTTTCATCTGGGATAATTCCTCCCACCCCCATTCTTCTACCTACATTTTAATAGCACCTATTAGCTTTCATCTGGCATTCTCCCATCCCCCTTCCAGTACCTTTACCTCACCACTCTATCTTCTGATGTTGCATCATCAGGTAAAACAGTTCCTTAACTCACTAGCTGAATCACAAATAATGATATACTCCTCTTTACTACCCCTCTTGTTCACACCATACCTCCTTACCGTGTATGAAAATCAGTTTCTCATGGGATTTCAGGTCCCGAAAGGCCATACTATCACCCCAGCTGTAAATCCTCCCACCTTCAACCATACTTACAGTACCAGGTCCTATCCAACATCTTGTTCAGTCTATCAACATCTTAACCCCAGGCACATTAGCTCTAGATCCAAACACTACCACAAACTAATAAACAAATTCCTGAAGTTCATCACCAAGTATAGACTTAACCTAATACTTGATGGTGATATTCACCTCAACGCTGGCCCACCCACTTCAGATACACATACCCCTTCTACTTGCAATCTAAGCTACAAACCTACAATTAATAGGCCAACTAACTCTCCCCTAGCCTGTCATCTCAATATTAGAAGCATTAATAACAAGGTACATGAATTGCATGCACTTCTGGATCTCCACTCCCCTGAGGTTCTCTGTTTATCTGAAACCTGGTTAAAACCTAACACTACAATGAAGTGTTACCACCTGTGTACAACATAGACAGACTGGATCGTGCTTCCAGGAAGGGGGGTGAGGTAGCTGTACTCAATAAATCTGAGTTGAATGTCACCATAGATGTAATACAACCACCTCAGATTAATAACTCAGAGATTCTTGCCACCAAATTGCAACTTAATAAAAATAAATGCATTAATATCATCTGTATGTACATTCCCCCAGGTAACAATATATCTATACTTGAAGATATTCTACACTGGCTATCATGTCACTACCCCCAAGAAACCCTACTACTTGGAGACGTTAACATAGACTGGGGCACCTGTTCCTCAGAATCCCCAACCACCTATATTAACCTGCATGCATTTACACAAATCATATTCACCCCTACCAGGATAGGTAAACCCAACCAAAAAGAAAGCATACTTGGCTTGGGTACTCATAAATAGTCACCCCCAACTCTACACCTCTGGTCCCCTCCCTGATGGCCTAAGCAATCACCTTCTCACATATGTAATTAAGCACAAAGCCATTCATTCCCAACAGCCCTTACTCAGAAAGGTTAGAAACAATAAAAACTTTGACCCTGCCAAATTCCAACAAGAACTAAACTCATGTAATTGGTCTATTCTAAAACACCTCCCCTTAGAGGAAGCAGTAGCATACTTTAACAACAAATTCCTTGATATCCTTGATTTGCTTGCACCTGTTCATTCAAAGAGAACAAAGGCAAAAACTGTGCCATGGCTTTCTAAAGAGTCTAAACTCAAAATTACCCTTAGAAACAAAGCATGGGCTTTATGGCATTCTTCTAAAGACCCCCAAGATCACATTAAATACAGGCAATCCAGGAACGAAACTAAAAAATCCATTTTACAAGACAAAAAACAATACTACTGTAATTTACAGATAGTTAATCAAAATAACCCTCAGAAGTTTTGGGCAGGTTTAAATAATCTACTACATCCTGGACAAACTTCAACCCCAATCCCTACTGCTACTATTGATAAAACCCTGAAGATGTTTCTGACAGTTTTAACCGATTTTTTAGTGAGACAATTCAAGCCCTAGGTAGCCAACTACCTCCCAGCTTCCCTGGTCCTAAAAGTACCACCCCTAGAAATATACTCGCGTTCAGCTTCCAACCAGTCACCACTTCACTTATCCGTACCTTGATCAAAAAAATTAAAACCCACTACACTTTCTGCTGATCAACTCCCTGCCGAGTACCTACAAAAATCAGCTGATGCTGTTGCTTACCCCATCTCAATACTAATAAATCAAACCATAGTAGAAGCTAAAATTCCCACCATCTGGAAAATACCCTATGTAATCCCACTTCACAAAGGAGGCAGCTCTACTGAATTCTCCAATTATAGGCTAATAGCTATACTCTCTCCACTTGCAAAGATTATGGAAAAATGTATTCATAGACAACTCATACACCACCTAATCCAGAATCACCTTATGGCAGACACTCAGCATGGCTTCCGTCCTCATCACAGCACTACTTCAGCCCTCCTAGCCTTTGCCAACACCATAAACCATAATCACAACAATAATTATATATCCTCAGCCCTCTTCTTGGATCTTTCCAAGGCATTCGATATGGTTGATCACCAACTTTAAATCCACACCCTGCAAACATTCTGTCTAGATACTAGAGCCCTTCAATGGTTTCAATCCTACCTGAATGGTCGACAGCAGGCTGTCCTCTGGCAGAACAAACTCTAACTATCTTCCTCTATCTAACTATCTAACTCTATCTTCTACCTAACACCTTTGGAGTACCACAGGGCTCTATACTAGGGTCCTTGCTGTTCTCCATCTTCATTAACGACCTTTATACTGTCATCCCAAAAGTCAGCTGTATCCAATATGCTGATGACTCTACTCTGATTTGCTCGGCCACATTCCATTAGACTTATGGTCAACTACCCAGACCACCTTTAATACAATAGAAAACTGGCTTTCTGAACTTCGTCTGATCCTAAATCCCAAAAAAACTAAAATGCTGTTATTTTCACCAACACGTAGATCTACCACTTTCACCTTTACCATAAATTCAAATGATGGCACAATAATCTCCCCTGACCCCTCTACAAAACTATTATGTGTCATCATAGATAATAATCTAAAATTCAACCTACATGTTAACCAAACTATCAAAACCATTAATAAAAAACTAGGGTCACTTTACAGAATAAAAGCCTTCATAACCCCTCCAGCTAAAATTGCCATAGCTTGATCTCACCTTCTTTCAACCCTTCTGTATGCATCCCCTCTACTCTTGAATTTAAGCAAGACTGTCCTTAACAAACTCTCAATTTGCTACAACCACATTGCCAGGTTTGCCACTGGGCTGCCTTTTAGGACACATCATTGCATCAATCTAAATCAGCTTAGGTGGCTTGAACTACCCAGCCTAATCCAGTATAACCAACTGATTATGGCCTATAAAATCCTCTATAATCCGGACAATACTCCTGCACTTGAAAATATTATTAGCCCCTATAACAATCCTAGACCGCTTCAATCCTCAAACAAACTACTAATTCAGACTAGCAAAATTAATACCACAGCCGGTGACTCTCTCTTTGCAAACTCTGTAAGCAGACCCTGGAACTCTCTTCCAGCTGATATTACCTTACTTTCTACCTTAGGTCAATTTAAAACTAGACTCAAACAACATTTGGCACTTAACTGGCTATGTCAATGTATCAAGCCTGGCTAACTCTCTCTAGAATGTGTAAAAATCTGTTAACCAGTTTACTGTGTAATTTAATTTAATCTTGACTTACACTCGGGATTAACTCTAACCTGTGGAACTTGTTTAATTTGCTTACTTATGTAATCACTGTAAATAGTCTGTTTGTAATATGTAATGCTGGTATTATGTAATGGGCGGCCACGGTGGTGCAGCGGTTAGCGTTGTCGCCTCACAGCAAGAGGTTCTTTGGTTTGATTCTCGGCTGGGGTGCCTTCTGTGCAGAGTCTGCATGTCCTCCCTGTGGTCGCATGGGTTTCCTCCGGGTGCTCTGGTTTCCTCCCACATCCCAAAGACATGCAGTAGGGGAATTGGACACTCTAAATTGGCCCTAGGTGTGAGTGTGTGTGTGTGCCTTCTGTGGAAGGTTGGGCACCGGGCTGGCAACTCGACACTGTAAAACTCCACTGCCAATCATGAGCGGACAGATGATCCGCTGTGGCGACCCCTAACCGGGAAAAGCTGAAAGAAGAAGAAGAAGAAGAAGAAGAATGCTGGTATTATGTAATGCTGTATCTGCTTACCCTTGGAGCTTTTCTCCTCGGGCCTCTGCTGAAAATGGACATGCATCCAGTCGGACTATCCTGGTCAACAAATGTAAAATAAAAATAAAAAAAATAAATATATCTTTCCCAAAGTTTCATGTGTGATACAGTTAATTGCTAATTTTACTATATATATTTATTGTTCCCAAAGGTTTCATGTGCCGTACAATTAATTGTTAGTTTTACTATATATATATATATATATATATATATATATATATATATATATATATATATATATATATATATATTTATCTTTCTCAAAGTTTCATGTGTTGTACAGTTAATTGCTAGTTTTATTATATATATTTATCGTTCCCAAAATTTTACATGCCATACAGTTAATTGCTAGCTTTACTATATATATTGTGCTCGAAGTTTTACATGCCGTACAGTTAATTGCTAGTTTTACTATATATATTTATCATTCCCAAAGTTTTATATGCCATACAGTTAATTGCTAGTTTTACCATATATATTTATCTTTCCTGAAGTTTCATGTGCCGTACAGTTAATTGCTCGTTTTACTAGATATATTTATTGGTCCCAAAGTTTTACATGCCGAACAGTTAATTGCTAGTTTTACTATATATATTTATTGTTCCTGAAGTTTTACATGCCATACAGTTAATTGCTAGTTTTATTATATATATTTATTGTTCCCAAGGTTTTACGTGCCACACAGTTAATTGCTAGTTTTACTATATATATTTATCATTCCCGAAGTTTTATGTGCTGTACAGTTAATTGCTAGTTTTACCATATATATATATATATATATATATATATATATATATATATATATATATTTATCGTTCCCAAAGTTTCATGTGCCATACAGTTAATTGCTAGTTTTACTATATATATTTATCGTTCCTGAAGTTTTACATGCCTTACAGTTAATTTCTAGTTTTACTATGTGACCTTCTACTTTTCCAACATGCAAAGCCACAGTGTCTGAAGAGCTGCTGTGACTTAACCAGCACAGTATGACCATATAAGACAGCAGCCAATCTTGGATGTTTTTGTCTTTCTTTTTTGTTCTTTGTCTTAGCCCTCTCATATTCAACTGCCAAGAGTTATTCTAAGTACCATAACTTCCAGATGCTTGTCTAAGACCACATAGTTGGAGTAGCCAGATCACCCACCTGACCTCTCAACCTCTTAGCACAAAAAGTCTGGATAAAGTAAAAAAATAATGGGGGTGACAGAGGTCCAAAAAAGGAACAGATTTTAAATATTGCAGGAAGTTTTTGGAATAAAAGGCTTTGTGTTACCATGCATTTTTTTCAAGAACATGAATTTGAAACTCAAATCTCTGGCATTAATTAGTGACTTCAATCCTGACTGATTTGCCAATAAAACATGAAGTTTATGAGGAACAGACCAAACATATGAGGCAAAAATCTGGACAGTCTGCAAAAATCTGGACAGTTGAAAGGTATGAGTCCTCCCCCTGACCTTCACTCTCCAGGCCCAGTGACTTCCCTGTGATGTTTGGCAGTTTATGTTTACTTATATGTTGCTGTGATAGGAAAATTGAGAGAAACATGTATAACTGCCATAGTCTAGTCTTTTTTTCAACCTCCTGTAACAGAATTAAATGATTAACTTCTGCACTCCTACATGATGGATGTTAAATACTCTCCCTCCAGCTGTGGCCATTGGCTGATGATATATGTCACATTCTTCCGGCCAGTTACATCTGCACTAAACAAGCTAAGATCCAATTTTAAAGAATTTATTTTTGGATAGAAATTATCCTTTGGATGTACTGTCTGTAGCCATTAATGACGTTTATAAGCTCAGACAAGATAAAGCTAAGCCTAGTTTGACATCTTGAGATGCTTTAGTACTGAGTGATTATAGCCCTTCTAAGAATAATATTTTATCTGATTTTGGAGCCATTTTTCCTTTACCCATAACTGTAGATATAGGTGTTATTAAGAACATCATTACAAGTAATTGGAAAATAATTTTGGGAAAAAAATAAATGACTGACAGACTGGGCAATAATCCATTTTTCACCTTCAAAAAGTTTTAATGTTAAATCATTATTAGAAAGATCTAGGAATTATACTGAAACAAATGGTATTGATTTTGGCACATTTAAATGTGGCAAATGTAAATATTGCCGCTTTCTAGCTAACTGCTCTATTATTCACCTCAAAGCCATAAATAAGACAATTACAGCAAAATATAGGTTTAGTTGTGAGTCCCATGGAGTATTGTATTTTGCAGTGTGAAACTTGTCCTGGGTATTATGTCAGCAAAAGTTTGCACAAATTAAGTAAAAGAATATATGAGCATACTTTGTCTATCCATAAATAAAGATTTAAACAATGCCCAGCTAAGCATTCTTTGAGTTGTGAAGATTTTAGGAAGTTTATTTTTTTTTGTTCTTGATCAACGTGATCTGAACCGGTTTATTGGCAATTACAATATATTATTAGACTATGCAGACATCAAACCCGGTCTTAATGAACACATACATTTAAAATGCTTTCTTCTGGCACAGGGGTTATAATAATTATTATTTATATCTTAGGTTTACTAACACTTTTTACTGAGAGCAATGTTTTTTTAACATTTGGAATTGTTTTGATGAAAGCTTTCATACGGCTTACGTAGATATTTAATACTTACGTTGTTGTCATTTTTGTATTTGCGTTTCTATTGGCTGTAAGTCATATGACTTCTATGCAGGCCTTCTTAAACCTGGTTTGGAGGTATCGGGTTTCATTTCTGAGGAAGTTCTATCATATAAAGTAAAGAGAATAAAAGCACTAAATATTTTGTTCACCTAGTTTTCCCTTTCCATTTGTTTTTTCGTTTTATGTTTGGGTTTCCTTTTTATTTTGTAAGATCCAGTTTAATTGTAAGTCACATAAAGCTTACACTTAGGATTGTTTTCTTTCTAAAGTTAAAAATAGCATTGTATTTTTATGTTTGTGTTATGTAGTACTCTGCTATACAATATAATTTTGAAATACATGGAGTGTTGTTAATAAAAGTGTTTATTTTTTTTACTCAAAAGTTTTTATTGCTTTTCTTCAAACTATGATAAATAACTCAATTGAAATTTAAGTAGTACTTCAAAACATATTGGCAAACTATATACATTATTTACATTTGGCCTGAAGACAAATTATTAGATGAATCAGTCTGAGTCAATTTTGAAACTTTAAACACATTTTTTTTTCTTCAATTTTCTTCTTTTAAGTAGAGTCTGAGTTCATGTTTAATGTCTCAATAAGAGTTGAAATCTTTTTTCATGGGTTGTTTGTCCATGTATTAGGAGCAATCCTTAGCTCCTTGACTTTCACTTCCATTATTGCTGTTTCAATTAATAACCTTACAAATTCTTCAAAGGAAGGTTCAAAAATGGATTTCCACTTTCTAGTTATGCACTTCCTAGCAACTGCTAGTATAGTCTATAATAAATATAGATCTTTTTTATTAATTTCAGTTTTTTCATTAATATCCAGTAAAATTAAAGATTTAAAGTAAATGAATCTGTAAATATTGAAAGAAATTATCAATATCTTCCCAGTATTTTCTGACTTTAATACAATCATAAAATATACGTATCCAATCTGCTTTACATGTTTGTAGGCATCTCCAACAGGTAACATTGTTGGAAGAGCTGAGTTTGGCTAGTTTATTGGATGTATAAAATGATCTATGCAGAGATTTCCACGTGTATATTCTCCAAAATTGTACATTAGATGTTAGCGTAATAGAATTCAATAAGTTTGTTTAAAACTGTCTATTTTTTCATGCACTGACACTATTGGTAACCAGTTTCGATACTTAATTAACTCAATGTTAGCTGTTGGATTTCTTAGGTCCTTCTCTTTTGTCTGTAAAAATCAAAAAATATGTCTCACAGTTCTCCTACACTACCACACCTTCTCAGTGAGAAACCACCTCAGGTCTCCTCTGGAGATATGACACTGGCCTAGTGGGATTAACCTGGTCAGCAAAGAGCAAATTAAGAAAACAAGTCTGCATGGACTGAAAAAAAGCAAATGGGTGTCATTTTTATGCTTAGAAAATACAGATTTATTGTTTAGTGAATGTAAAATTAAAAACAAAGTAAATAAACAAAAAGGAAAAAAAAACTCTAATAGAGAGCCGTGGTGGTGCAGTGGTAGCATTGTCGCCTCACAGCAAGATGTTCTCCCATTTGATTCTTGGCTGGAGTGCCTTCTGTGTGGAGTCTGCATGTCCTCCCCATGGTTGAATGGCATTCGAAAGACATGCGTGAATGGGCGTGCCTTTGTTGAAGGCTGGGCGTCGGGCTGGCATCTTGGCACCGTAAAAAAATTGACTGCCAATCAATAAATCAATAGCAGACCAGGGTTCCGCTGTGGTGACCCCTAACCAGGAAAAGCAGAAAGAACAACAAAAACAGCTAAAGTATCTGTATTAGCAAGTACAAATTCTTGGTGTTGTACATTCCCTTCACTGAGCACAGCTGTGTTTAGTGATCATGGGAGAAATTAAGAAAAATGAATGGTGTGTGTGTGTGTGTGTGTGTGTGTGTGTGTGTGTGTGTGTGTGTGTGTGTGTGTGTGTGTGTGTGTGTGTGTGTGTGTGTACCTCTCAAATTCTTTGCTCAACAATTCTGGATAAAGCTAACAATAATTACAGGAAAGGACCTAAAATCACATAGAGTTTTTAAATGTAACCCTAATTTATTTGAAAAGTAATGGAGGAACAATATGAAACTATAATATCTAGTATCACTGTATAACTACAATCTTCAAAGATTTACAAGGAAAACAGACATTTTTGAGGTACAAAGCAATATCAGACATGGTTTGCTGTATATTAATTTTTTTAAGGTGTGATTAGTCAAGGATTTAGCTATAATTTCTGGACATGTTTTTGTGTGCATGAGTGTTTGTGTGTATTTGTTTGTGAGTTTATTTGTCTTTGCCTGTGTGTGTGTGTGTGTGTGTGTGTATGCGCGTGTGTGCGTGTGCGTGTGTGTGTGTGTGTGTGTGTGTGTGTGTGTGTGTGTGTGTGTGTGTGTGTGTGTGTGTGTTTGTGTGTGTGTGTGTGTGTGCGTGTGTGTGCGTGTGTGTGTGTCTTTTGGGGCATTAAATACTTTGGATGTAAAATACTTTCTCCAACAACAATTACATATGCAACAACAAGTTTGAAACATTAGGAAGAAAAAACATTTTACATAAAAAATATTTAAAAAATGTATAAACTAATTAAAAAATACAAAAATATTTAATAGGTAGTACATTTTCTAAGTGTAATAATGCCCACCTTGTTGGGAGTTATCAGAAAAATAATGAACCTTCCAGGGTTGAGGAGGTTCCAGTATCCCAACACCCCAGGGTGGTCTATTATTTCTCTGATAACATCAATCCTGGAGGGCATTAGTGCTTGTGTAAAGCCCTTTTTTACCCTTACATATATTTTGGCTAGAATGCATAGTAAAGGTTGCTTTTACCAACTCAGAATCCCCATTTCCTGGCCTGATTAATTAACTGATTGTAAAAGCCTAACAGACGTCATATTTCAGTCAAGGATGTCAGGAGGCGTACGCACGGCAGCAGGAGGCGTACGCACGGCACATATTTCAGTACAATGTATCTGGAGTGGGAGGGGTAGAATCTGGCAGGCACTAGGTGGCTTGGGGTATCGGATTCTATGTGGAACTCAGACCAATACACATGCGTGCTCAAATTATGCTTTTAAAAAAAAACAAGAAAGAAAAAAAATATATGTTTTTTGTCTCTGGACTGTTGGGAAGACCACAAACATCAATGAAGATGCCCAGAAGTCATTGTGGTTTAACTGCAAGATATGTGAAGCTGACTGATGGGACTATGAAGTCAGCTGCCTGTCACTACGTGACGTGGCTACTGATTAGTCCTGTTACTCTCACGTTCTCTTGCCATGCTTAGGTTGTGAGGGAGAGAGCAGGAAAGACAGTGATGGAGTTAGTGTGTAAGGTAAGTTCTCTTTATCTGTTATATCCTGCCAGGGTTAACCAGATACTAGGGAGGTAATGTGTTTTTGGGAACTCTTGATCAATTTCTTTTTTTTAACATAATACATTGGCAAGGTCAACCAGATTCTAGTGCTCTGTGTGTTTGGGAGGCTGATGATGACTTTCTTTTTTTTTAATATAATATCCTGGTAGGGATAAGCAGATATAGGGATGGTAGTATGGTAGTGGTCTGTGTGTTTGGGGGGCTGTTCATGACTTTCTGTTTTTTTTTTTGTTTGTTTTTTTAATATAATATCCTGGCATAATTAACCAGATATAGGAGAGGTAATGTGATTTAGGGACTGTTGATGATTTTCTTTTTTTAACATAATACACTAACAGGGTCAACCAGATGGTAGTATTTTAGTGGTGTGTGTGTGTTTTGGGGGCTGTTGTTGGCTTTCTGTTTTTTTTTTTTTTTTTTTAATTGATATCCTAGCAGGAGTCAAACAGATACTAGGTATGCAGTGTGTTCTGAAGAGCCGTTTGTGGAGGACGTATGTTTTTAACCTAATGTCTTTTTACAGGGTTAGTCAGGATACATTAGGATGGCCTGTCAATGTTTTGTTGTTGAAACAAATTCCAATCTTGCATGAGTAACATGTGTATGGGTGAACTGAAGTAAGATCACGTGCAAGTTCCTGGCTATGTGATGTGAAAAAATACAGTAATGTAACCATGGTCTTTTATTTTCATTATTTTCAACTTTGCAGGGTCAAAGCAGATTCTCTGGGTTGGCAGTTGGGATGGGGACAATGCCTATGTGTGAATGGATTGACTGCAGTTCTGTCTTGCTTTGCAAGAGTAATGTGCATTTGAATGAAGTAAGATCGACCACAAGCTCTTAACTCTGAATTGTTTATGTGGAAAAAGAAATACTTACCTAATGACATTGTGTTGTCTTTTTTGTCGTTGTTGTTGTTTTTGTTTTCATCCTTGCAAGATCAAATCAGATACTGTGGGTGGGGTAGGCAGTGGAGACTCTGGGGCTATGTCTGAAAGAAACAACTGGCCCTAATTTAATGTTATTGTAATTACAGCTTTGCAAAACAAATACTTTCCTGTCTGTACTTTAAGTTGAATGTAATTCTTAATATGTGTTATTTCATATTTATAGATGTATATACTGAATGTTTGTTCAAAATTGTTTCTAGTTATTGCTTTTCTCCCTGCACATATGCTGAAAAGGTTTTTTTTTTTCCCCGACTAAAGCTGGCTGCATAAACCCAGGTAAACAAAAGTAAAATAAATAAAATGAAATGTGTATTTGGCTGGCACACACAAGCTGAGACAAATGTTTCTGTCAACAAAATGAAAGTAATGCAAGTATGCAATCCAACTGCTACTTCTATTTCTACTTTAATCCTAGTAACCAGCTACTTTAGTTAGGTAATAGGAGGTGTTTCTGAATGAAATGAGTTCATAGGTTAGTACTAAGGTAACTGCCCTTGTGAGCCATTTAAGCCTTGCAATTATCCCTTGTGAGACTCAAACCCTGCACCTTGTGTTTGTAAGGCAAACACCTTAACCATTAGGCCACCCTCCCATCCCCAGTTGACTGGGCTTGCTGTTTCATAGGATCATAGGAAGTTACTGGGCTCATGACCCTAAGGCCCTTACAAGCCTAGCCAAGTTCTACCCTTATTTTCATGATCAGCACCTATTGCCCCTGTCCAATAGAGACACAGGTGGAACTCCCGGGGTGAATTTATGGTTACCCATTTATTTGTCCAGATTGCATTTGAAGAGGGTCAATGAGGTGCTCTGTTTGACATGAAGTGGGAGTCCGTTCCTAAGGTGTGGTAACCTCTGGGAGACAAAACTGTCCCTCCAGCAGATTCTATTAATGTTACATACAAGGTTAAGGTCTTCAGTCTTCAGCAAACTTTGTCAGCCACAGACATTAAGTATTTGCTTGTACTTCAGAGAAATAGATTCCAAATAGTAGCGGTACCAGGACTGAACCCTGTGAAACTCCACTGGTTACAGGTCTGCTGTTGGAGGTGGATTCCCCTATTTTGACTATACGGGTTCTTTCTATCAGTGAGTCAGTTAGCGACCCATCTAATGATATATGGGTTGATACCGAGCAGGGTGAGTTTGTCAATAATGCCTGAGTGGGGGGTAGTGTCAAATGCCTTGGCTAAGTCTAGATAGGCTGTATGCACAGATTTCCCCTCATCCAGGGCATTGGTGACTATCTTAAAGAAGTCCACCAGGTTTAACAGGCATGAGTGTTTGGAGATTACCTGTATCTTTGTTGATAGGGTCCATGATGATTCACTCCATGGCCTTACAGATGACGTTAGTCTGGCTAATAGGTCTATAATTCCCAGAGTCAGTAGAAGCACCACCTTTGTGCCAGGGAATAACAGTCACTGTTTTCCATTCAGCTGGGATGAAGCCGGTTCTTAGACTATAATTGAAAAGAGTACCCAGTGGTGTTGCTAATTCTTGTTGCAGACCATGTAGGATGTAGCCTGGGATGTTATTATGTTCTATAGATGCTGTGTTTTTGGCCTTATAGAGGGCATTTATGACTTGCTCTTTAGAGATAGAAGGGAGGGGACAGGTGGTAGGGCTATCATGGGGTATGTGGTGGGGACAGGGGAGTGAAGTTTTGACATAACATGTCAGCCAACAGGTTAGCTATGTCCACAGGCTCAGTATACGTGGTATCATTAACTACCGGTTCGGCACAAACCTGGGCCTTTCCTTTTAGGTTACAAATGTGACTAAAGAATGCTTTATGGTTATCCTTAGTTCAGAAAGCTAATTTAGATTCATAGTTTTCTTTGGAGGACTTCACAAGAGGCCTTATTTGATTGTTTACGCCAAAGAGTGTTTCCAGTTTAGGGGTTGCTCCCTCTTACTCTTAGACAGCGATTTCTTCCTGTTATTGTAAAGCCTGTTAATGGCAGTTGTCTACCAGGGAGGTATCCTCTTCCTTGAGGAGTTTGTTTTGGTGCTATCAGGTATGTCCAAGTCAATGCAGCTATACAGGTATTTGTGTAAAGCATTGCTGCAGAACTTGGCATAGTTGCCAGTTCCATCTGGGGGGTGGATGCAGTGAAGCTATTTATGCCATCCTGTAAGAGGTTATAATCTGCTTTGTAGAGGTTTTGTAGTTTAGTTGCTGCTTGGGCAGGCAGGTGTGATAGTTACTTTGAATGAGACTAATCTGTGGTCTGATGGGGATGTCACAGTGGTTCCCCCATATTGGTAAGCACCAAATCCATGATGTTGGCACCCCTTGTGGGGATGTCAACCAGCTGATCCAGGTCACTGGAGTTAACAAAGTCAAGGAACCTTTGGGCAAGTGAGTTACAGCATAAATAATATACCCAGTCAATGGATGGGTAGTTAAAGTCACACAAAACCATGGTGTTCGGATGTATCTTGATAGACTCACTTAGATACAAATAGGCAGAGTGGGAGTCCTGATTCATGGAGGGGGCCCTGTAGCTGGCAATGACTTCAAAAGGTGTCCTACCAACAGTTAATTGTACCTGAAGTATCTCCAGGGAATCAAACTGTTTAACCAGTATGGAGGTGTATTTATCTTTAATGAATATTGATACATCGCCTCCTTTAGTTTTCACACCTTCAGTTTTTGGTCTGAACATGTGGAAGGAGGTGTAACCTGGTATGGTTGGGATGCTCTCCACAGCCTTGAACACGGTCTCTATGACTGCACAAATGTCTGCATCTTCCAAGGTGAGGACCGCTTCCAGTGACTGCAGGTTCATGTTAAGACTCCAAGCATTTAGCACTATACCCTTGAGGTTGTTTTTAGATAGAGTTTTTACATCAGGAATTTTAGCCTTGAGACACTGCCTAAAAAAGGCACTATGGGGGTGGCAAGAGCCTTAGCTAGTAGCCAAAATCCCAGGGGTGACAGACGAAGACCATCTCTGGCAAAGCATCAAGGTATGTCAATCATGAAATCCCAGGTTGACAAATACTGGATTCCCCCTAGAATTACACCAGAAACTAAGCCAATTATTGAAGTCAGTCATGTTCTGTTTGTAGTGAGGTATCATCTTAGGTGAAGGCAAAATGCTGCTTATGTGGGAATTACTGGTTCGGCGTTAAATTGGTTTAGGTCTTACCTTTCTGATAGAATGATATGTGTTCAGCTGGGTGGTTTTTCATCTGATTTTTTCCATCTTCCCTGGGGAGTTCCACAGGGTTCAATTTTGGGGCCTTTGTTGTTTTGTATTTATATTTTGCCTCTGGGAGACATCTTACGGAAATATGGTATTGACTTTCATCTGTATGCTGATGATTGTCAACTTTATTTACCTTTGGATGAGGCTGATGGTCAATCAATATCAAAGGTTCTGGACTGCTTATGTGAGCTTAAGACATGGATGGTGGAAAATTTTTTGAGTCTTAATGAGGGAAAGACAGAAGTGGTGCTTTTTGGTTCTAGCCATTATAATGACTCCATTATGACAGATTGTGGTGAATTGACTCCCTATTTGAAGGATTTTGTTATTAATTTGGGGGTAAAAATGGATAAAGATCTCTGTTTTAGGGGTCATATAAATAGGGTAGTGGCATCCTCTTTTTATCAGTTAAGACGTTTGGCTAAGGTGAAACCTTTTTTGTCTAGGTGTGATCTTGAAACTGTGGTGCATGCTTTTATAACTTCACGTTTAGATTACTGTAACTCCATTTTATTTGGAGTGAGTCAGGGTGCCTTATCTCGCCTGCAGCTTGTTCAAAATGCTGCTGGGAAATTTCTGGAAGGTAAATGTAAGTTTGATCATGCTATGCCCATATTGGCAGCTTTACATTGGTTACCAGTTTTCTGTAGAATTCGTTTTAAAATTTTGTTATTGGTGTTTAAAGCCCTAAATGGTTTGACCCCAATTTATTTATCAGAGATGTTGCATCCTTATGTTCCTGCTCGGGCACTTCGCTCAGAAGATTTGTCTTTGCTTGTGGTCCCAAGGTCACGATTAAAGACGAGGGGAGACAGAGCTTTTGCTGTCGCAGCTCCAAAACTTTGGAATGAGCTTCCACTTTACATTCGGCAGTCTTCTTCACTGGCAGTTTTTAAATCAAAGCTTAAGACTTATTTTTATGATTTGGCTTTTAGTAATGTATGGTGATTATATTTGTATCTTATTTTTTGTATTTTTTGTAAAGCACTTTGGTGGCATATTATGTCTGTAAGGTGCTATATAAATAAAATTTGACTTGACTTGACTTGAAGCTAGCAACATATCTGTTCACTTTTGTAATTGTGGCTTTGCAAGATTAATGTGTATTTGGGTTAAGTCAACTGTCATACAAGCCTGTAACTACAATTTCTGTACAACAGAGTAAATTAATGCAGTCATTGCTATTGTCATTTTAATCCTGGCAGGGTCAAAGCAGATACTTTAGGTTGGCAATTGATATGATGGCTGCTTGTGGATGACATGTTTGGCACTGTAGCTTTGGTGAAATAATTACGGCTTTGCAGGACTAATGTGTATTTGGGTGAAACAAGATAGAATGTAAACTCTATTTGCATTCATCAATTCAATACCATAATTAAAACATTATTACTGATGCTGGCAAGGCCAAATCACCTACTTTAGGGAGGTAATGGGTATTAGGGGGTTGTTTGTAAGTGAAATGAGTGGTCTTACTATTTACTGTTATAATTCTGCCTTTGCACGACTGCTGTGCATTTGGGTATGCTTACTGGCAATTGGGACTATTTGGCAATGCCTTGGTGTGTGAGTGTGTGTGTGTGTGTGTGTGTGTGTGTGTGTGTGTGTGTGTGTGTGTGTGTGTGTGTGTGTGTGTGTGTGTGTATGTGTGCACACGCATGTGTGGGCGAATGCGCATGTGTATGTGTGTGTGTGTGTGTGTGTGTGTGTGTGTGTGTGTGTGTGTGTGTGTGTGTGTGTGTGTGTGTGTGTGTGTGTGCACGCACATGTGCGCATGTGAGTGTGTGTGTGTCTGTGTGTGTCTGTGTGTGCGCATGCGCATGAGTGCACGCATGCGCACATGTGCGCATGTGAGTGTGTGTGTGTGTGTGTGTGTGTGTATGTGTGTGTGTGTGTGTGTGTGTGTGTGTGTGTGTGTGCACGCGCATGTGAGTGTGTGTGTGTGTGTGTGTGTGTGTGTGTGTGTGTGTGTGTGTGTGTGTGTGTGTGTGTGTGTGTGCGCATGTGCATGTGTGTGTGTGTGTGTGTGTGTGTGTGTGTGTGTGTGTGTGTGTGTGTGTGTGTGTGTGTGATTGGGGTAAATGGGAACATATTTTGTTTTTTGACCCATGAAGATGCACTTTTGGAAAGAAATGCTCGTGCTGCTTCACTATACAAATAATTACCATCCTGGCATATGGTTGTCAATGATCCTTTCAGTGAGCAGCCTTGTGAAAGGGGTGTGGTTTGGTCATTAGTTCAAGGAAGTACATAGACAGCATTGTGTTGACGTGGGTGTGACTTGTTGGAGGCAGCATTCTGGGAGCTGTCAGTACAAATCTGAAAATCCTGCCTATACCCCTGCTTGCAGTTCAACTATTTACTTATTGATTTGTATTTGTTAATTGAGGTAAAGCATTAAAAGCATGGACTTTCTGAGCTTAGCCTGGTAGCCCTGTCTGGTTAAGTAACCTGCCCAGTGTTATACAGTAGGTGAATGGAGGTTGAGGGACTCAAACCCTGAACTACAGAAAGCTGTTCATTAATAGCTCATAACCTTAATCCTCTGCCGTAACTGCCAGACATGAATACCTTATATATGCTACTTGTTCTCTTAAATTCTCACAGTGTTTTTAATCCAGTGTTTCCTTGTTGTATGTATCAAATATTCTCACTGTAAGAAAAAAATAACTCTTCATTGCCGTGATAATGTTTACATCTACCTTAAAGTTATGCACTCATTATTTTCTCTGAAATATGTAAGTTAGGTCTCTCGGTCTTTGATGATTCTCTTGAAAGTTTCTGTCATGCCCCCTAGTTCCTTCCTTTTCTATGACACTGAAAAAAATCACTTCCGGGTTAGAATTGTATTCAATAATATTGTTTTATTTTAATTATGCATTTATTTATAACAACATAAATTGTCACTTTTGCATGAGAGCTGTGCGAATTGTTTAGAGATATATAGAATATATGTGGAAATTAAACCTGAGACTCCTGAGCATTTCTAGATTGCAGTGCTAAACCCTGGATCAACAAACCTAAGGTTGAGTTGAGTGTATTTTTCCTACAAGCAAATCATATAGAAAATAACTGTTAACCTTGTCATACAAAATTAGAATCAAAGTATTTTTAGCTGTTGCTGAGTAGGTTAAAGTTCTGTCATACACCAGACTATCTTACAGTTGGGGGCAGGCTTACATATTGTCTAAGAGGTCACTCAGTGTTCCTAAATAGTTAACCTGGTTTCTTATGTGCCACAAATGGCATACTGTAAAACAAGTCATGAGGTATGCACTGTCACCTTTATGTTACTTCCATGCCAAATTCCTGTTTCTTGAGTAAACAAGACATTGCAATTTACTTACACTGGGGAATTTTGGACTGCTCTGCAAAAACAGTTAGCTTCAATCATTGATCCCTCCAGGTACAAGTGAGCTAAAAACTTACATATTGTTTATGGGAGACTAGAGTATTGTATCAAATCATATTTCATGACAAAACGAAAGCATAGCTAGTGTTTTTTTTCCCTTTACATGTGTGCCATAATGTTTTTTGTTTTTTTCATGCGCTCCCTGTTTCCTACTTTAGTGAACTCGATTTCTTTCTGTGAGGTAAAACCACATGCACTTAAGATACCTGGTAATCTACTTTTAGAAAATTGAAATTGCTCATAGGTACATAAAGGAACAAGTGAGAAGAAAGAGAGCAGAACCATTTAAGGACATTATAGGTATCAGCAAAGGCATTTATCAAAACAAAAGATACAACAAGAGTGTATACCATTTACAGTTGGGAAAATGTGACACTAATGTAAAGGGATATTCATGTTAAAGAAGAAAAGTATGGATTTCTGGAATGATTTTTCAGAGGAAGACATAACGTTTAAAAGAACGAATCTCAGGCTTAGTGCAAATAACATTTGCAGTTGTCAATATCAATATCAATTAGGATATTTGCAAGCAAAGTTGAACAAGTATGCCAAATCTGTTTTCCACACTACTTTTGTAACTGCATTTCTAATGGCTTTACCCTTCTTCGACTTATTACTCCTAATTTCAGTTCTCCCAATAGATTAGCTTACTGACTGCTCCAAGGTGACCTGGGTCTTACTTTTCAAGCTGGGAAAGACCCAGTCCTATTTGCCCTCATATTTGGTTTCAAAACCAGTGGCTCTACAAATATCCATACAAAGGACTAAAATTTGCGTCAACAAATAAACAAGACATGCTGGAGGGAAAGGTTCTTAATTCAATATATTCCCAAGTGATGGAATAAGTTATCCCCATAGGTCAAGCAAAGTGCTTCCTTACTTGCCGTTAAGGCTGGTTCTGATGACTGGATGGGTAGACAAAAATTTACAGAAGGGTTATCATGTACAGTCCTGCTTGATTTGGGTGGGGGGTATTATTCAGCAAGCAAGCAATAATTGCCTACAGGCTGTGTGTTATTGTGGAAATAATTCACGTCTAGGGGTGTTCTGAGGCACAAATTTTGCCTAAAGTCGTGGTTTATTAAAAAAAAAAAAAAAAACTTCAGAAAAGGACATGAGATGTACTCATGACACACTACACAAAAGGTTCTGGGTACAGCAACATATCAAACAGAAACATAAGCATCACACAGATACTCTAGTGCTCAAAGTACCCTTTCCAGATTAACAGGAGAAAAATTACACACATAAAGGCAGACATACACACACACACACACACACACACACACATATACATATATATAATGCCCCTATTGGTGGCACAGAGAACTACCATGCTCTGTGACTGTGCTGAAGGGAGAGGTTTATATGCATACATACTGTACATAGACGCACGCACCTATACACATACAGGCATACATACAGGATGCCTGCATTCACACAACCACACATATAAACTCACACTACACTTACACACATGCATACTAAGTGCAGCTGCTGGCAGAGCCAGATCTTTTTAGCAGAGATGTGCATAGAAGACAGAAACTTCTGTCATGCATGCCTGCCTTGAACTTGTCCAATGTACAGAGCTACAGTACTGCAACAAGTGCTGATGCTGTGGTCCTGCACACATGCACACACACACACACAAACACACACACACACACACACGCACACACGCACACACACACACACACACACACACACACACACACACACACACACACACACACACACACACACACACACACACCACTACCACCACCACAGCCTCCAGCATGTCCCACACATCCAGTGACCCTGGCCTTTCTAGACATTAATAAACACCCAGTTCATGATTCATACTTCCTATAAAAGCCCTTTTTCTTTTGCTACACCACAGCACTCACACCCACACACTTTTCTGTCAAAGGCATGCAGTTCTGTATTCCCTTATTCACCTGTGCAAATAATGATAACTGTGCCCTTCCCTTTGTACATCATTAATCAAGTTGCATTTATCTGATGTACAATATGGCCAGCCTATACATGAGTGAACCCAGTCTGGTATTTTTGCATGCATCATTTTTACTGTAGTGTATCTGCTTAAGTCTTGTATAGTTATATTGTAAAGCTATGTTCAATATGTTACCTCTTTGCTAGTGCCACTGCATACTGTGTCCGCCTCCATCTGGCATGGATGACCCCTGCTGCTGGCTCCTCCTCTGACTCTGCCTCTGCCTCCATCTGACATGGTTGAGTCCTGCTGCTGGCTCCTCCTCTGACTCCACCTCCATCTGACATGGTTGAGCCCTGCTGCTGGTTCTTCTTCTGACTCCTTGTCTATCTCAGCAGCCACTGCCTTGAAAAGGCCACCCAGCTGTAACTGCTTCCTAAGTATCATATTATTTAACGCAGCACACACAGTCAGTATATTGGCAGGTATGGCAGGGTCATACTGCAGAGTTTCGCCAGATGTATCCAGACAGTGAAAGTGTGAATTCAGTAACTCAAACAGATGCTCTGTAATGTTTCTGGTTTGTTATAGTGCATGGTTGTGGCTCTGGTCAGTTTGAATGTGTGGACTTCCAATGGGTGTTATGAACTTGGTCTCTAGGACATATCCAGCATCTCACACACACAATATGTCCTTATCAGAAGTTACCCTCACAACCATTGATAAAGGTCACAGGTGTGTCATATGTGTGATTCATGAAAACTGCCTGGTTGGTCTGCACGCACATTGTAGATGATACTGTGTACATTACAAACTACCTGGTAGTTGATGGAGTGATACCCTTTATAATCAATTTACCTCATTCTCAATTTACCTGGTAGGGCCTTTGTTTAATGTGGGTGCAATCTATGGTGCCCTGTAACTCAGGTAAATGGGCTATATAATAGAACTGCCTCATGAAGCGAGCTTTCTCCTCTGGGTAAGTGAGAACCACATAGGCTGTCCCACATGCCGAAGCATTGCATTAAAGAAATGATGGAGTATTCTTAAGGCAGATGCTTGAGATACCTCCACTGAGTCCCCAGTAAGTCACTGAAACGTCCCTTTAGCTAATATGTGTAAAGCCACACATACCTTGGTGTCCCCTGGGATAGGTCCTCCATGGTTTCCATGGGGCTGCAGATGAGGCCAATGCATGTCTATGACTTCTTCAATGTCCATGTCCACACAGTACCAGTCCACTGTGTTGAAATCATGCAGGACATGAAATGTTAAGCATAGTCAGGTAATCCAGTGCCTCCTGCACATATGCATTTACAATGGCTGTGGCAAACCCAAGCATAATTGCTTGATGTATATCATCTGAACATTGGCATATGACCAGGTTCAAATCTAAAGCAAACACAGTGTCACTGTGAGGAATTGGAACATTTCTGTATTTCTCCACCTCTTGCTATGCTTCATTATCATACTCAGCATTCATTATATGGTCATTAGCATACAACGCGGCCACAAATATTATTTAGCCCAGCCATATCAAGTAGCTTGGTTTTCTGAATCACAAGCACTCTGCAAGTGGCCACTCATCCCATAAACCTGATTAGCATAATGCAACACAGTTTCCTGAATCTTGTCCATGGTTTTCCTTGTTAAATATACCTACTGAAAAATACCTACAAGCCAATATTCAGTGAGCTGTACTCCTGCATTGTCTACGTAATGCAATTAGTACTGAGTGCTACTGAGGGCATCAAACACAAAGGTAAGTTATAACATCCTCATTGAAATCTTTGCTCAGTCTATCAGTCCTTGCAGGCTTCAGGAATATGTTTCTTTATTGTTTGTAATCCTGATTTTAGGAATGATATTCTCAATTCCTAAGTATGTGGAGGCTAAGTTATGTAGTGATTTCTTTGTGTCATAGGGGATTCTCATTTAGCCATGTAAAAGGTACCATCTTTATTTCACGATCAGTGTGTTGGTTTTCTGCGGTTAATCTGGTTATTTTTATTTTCACCAATTTTTGGGGATAGCTGGACATGATGAAGTATTCAGAATCTGTGAAAATTAGGGAATGAAGTATTGAGAAGTTATGGGGAGAGATTGTAAAGAGAATTTCTTTTTTAAATTTAGATAATTTGAACTTACAGATAAAGGTTGGATGAAAATATTATGTGTACATTTATAAGCATGAGAAAGCAGAAAACATTTGGACAGAAGGAATGCTATTTTTGTTTGTTTGTGTCTTTCGGCTTTTCCCAGTTAGGGGTCGCCACAGCGGAACTCTGGTCTGCTAATGATTGCCAGTTGATTTTTATGCACGGGCTTGCCAGGCCTGACGCACAACCTTCATAGAAGGTACGCCCATACACGCATGCTATGAATGCTTTAAATAAAAGTCTGCTGGACTGCATAATGGTTGTGAACTTTATTAACAAACACGGCTGCCAAATGATTGCCATGTAAACTCAAATAAAAAGCAGCATATTAAACTCAGTATTTATCCAAAAGCAAACTTTCACCTCTCCAAGGCTTCATCAGATTAAAGTGCACATTACAAATCAAAACATACACACACACACACACACACACACACACACACACACACACAAAAAAAAAATATATATATGTATATATATATATATATATATATATATATATATATATATATATATTCACTTCATAACACTGAAAGCTCAAAACACTGAAACTCAAAACACTGAAACTTCAAAATCTTGAAAACTCAAAACACTGAAAACACATATTATACATATACTGAGTTTAAACAACATAAATCATAGCACTTTCCACCAAGTGTAAGCAGGGGGGCAAGGCCCCCTGCACCCCCCACATCCCCTGCTACATATATATATCAACTCCAAGATTGCACTTCACTACACTAAGGTGCAGGGGGGCTTGTCCCCCTGCTTACACTTGGTGGAAAGTGTTAATATTTATGTTGTTTAAACTCAGTAAATGTATGCTATGTGCTTTCAGTGTTTTGAGTTTCAGTGTTTTGAGTTTTCAGTATTTTGAAGTTTCAGTGTTTTGGTCTTCTATAGTATGAAGTTTTCTCATTTTCAGTGTTTTGAGCTTTCAGTGTTATGAAGTGAATCCATATATATATATATATATATATATATATATATATATATATATATATGTATATATATATCTTAATTAAAATTGGTCATAATGCTTAGACATCAGATGGTTGTCATAGTTCAGCATTAAAATGTAATTTACCGTTATCTATTTTTTGCTTTTGGAATGGAATTAACACTAAAATTTACTTTAGACTCAGGAGTATGATAAACACCCATGTCAGCCTTGGTCTGTTAGGTTCTACTCATAATGAGTGATTGTTCAGATCAGCTATACTACTGCCACCATGACTACCACCCCTACAATCACCACCATGACCAATACCACCATAACTACTGCCACTACAACCACCTCCTCTACCACCACCACCACCACAACCAGGCATCTTGTATCACCAACAACACAATCATCACAACTACCACCACCACTACTGCCATTACCACCACCAAGACAACCACCACTATCAGCCATCTTATACCACCCTCACCACCACTACCAGCCATCTTATACCACCACTACTAGTACAACTGCCACCACCACCTTCTCCACTACCACCCATCTTATACGTCCACCACCACCACCACCACCATTACCAGCCATCATATACCACCACCACCACCACTACCAGCCATCATATACGACCACTGCTACCATCTATCTTATAGCACCACCATCACCAGCAACCATCTTATATCACCACCACCACCATCAGCCATCTTATACCACCACTGCCACTACTACCAGCTGTCTTATACTACCACCAGCACCACTGCCAGCCATCTTATATCATCATCAGTCATGATATACAACTATTTCATAACACAAAAATAGATTCATTATAATAATTCTGCACATATTGGCTAAAGCAACTTTTCATCATTTTTTTCTTAGTAGCAGACTCATACTTTCTAAGGTCCCTGAAGGTCATTTTTTTCCATTAAAACTGATGCACCTCTGCTAGTAGCAGGGAAAATCATATTTTGTCCCAGATGCAGCCATGCCCTGAAAGAAACAGATCTTGAAAATAAGATGTACAAAAGTTCTGCTTTCCTTATTATGCTTGACAGATTGGCAGTGTCCTTATTCACTGTGTTATGTATCAGTAAGTTTATTATGTTTTTATTATTATTCACTTTCTGGATGAATATGTTGGACAGGCCCAATTTCCTTGATATTCAATGTCTTCTGAAAATATACTTTAATATTGCCTAATAAATTTACTGATAACAGAATTGTCAACTAAGTTTTTAATGATGTATAAGTTATAGCCTCTCATCTCTCTATTTCTAACCAGTAAGTTATCCACTCATGTCATTCCTATCTCGTATAGATCACTGTTCTTCCAATGGTTGACCTGGGTAATCACTTTCCATCAAATCCTAAAGCATTCAATCACATTGGCTGCATTCACTTCAGAGTTTCCTTTCCAGTTTTCTAGTTGCTTTCAATTCAAAAATATAATTGTATTTTTAATAAAAAGGCTAAGACACTGAGAAACAGGCCACTAGACCTGTGGTGCATTCCTTTAAAGATAACTAGGGTCTGCTTTAAATATGTGGCCAGTACACTATTTCATAGACATTTGATATAATGTAGCATTCAGATTACCGATTTAAACCTTTGGAAGAACACTAAAAATGAAAGCTGTTTTTTTATAATAATTATAACTGAATTTAATATCTGACCTTGCACTTTCCATATAAACTGAAACATTAACATACTTCTGATTCTTTACCAACCTGTATCATAATAATCTCATCTATAAAATATTTGTAAATAACTGTCTTGTCCTATCAGCTCCTACTATTTCGAACATAGCATATTTCCCATCAAATCATGCATATACAATCATATACAGAGATTGCAGACCCCCCCATTCAGTCTTCCTTCAAATCGAGAGTAGCTGAATGCTTGAGACAAAGTCAAGCTGCATTTCAAAACAAATTTCATGAAATTAAAAAAAAAACATAAATGATAACAAAATCTTAATACTTACATCAAAACACAAATTTGGTTATTAAGTCCCCATCAAATGATCTCTGTACCATTGTCATGAAGTATGAATTAAATGAATGTTATATATAAAGCAACCAACAAATTTCAAGAGGGTCCTTCAAAATATACTTAGCAAATAACTGAGGAGCTGAATATCCTTAGTATAATTATTCATATTTTCCACACTATATTAAACCTGATAATTAAGAAACTTGAACAATGTTTTGGTTAAATATCCAGCCTTAGCTACAATTAGTTTTATGTCTGCTTTCCTTGTTTTTTTTTATAAATTTCTGATAAATAAATAAAGGCTCTCCAACCATCAAACCTTTACCCAGCTTGACTGAAATTAACCTGTTTGATATCATGCCACCAATGATAACATACATTTCCCTTTTTACAAATTATGTATTTTGTAAAAAGGTACTTTTTTGTGAAACTCAATATAATTTGAAAGTGTCTCATTTTTAAAACTATCCATATTTGAGCCCAAAGCAACAAATGCGCTCACTTTTCAGCATCACAGATAGTGACATTTCCATTCCCCAATCAAGCTAAAAACAAAGGTTGCTACTTTCTTTTGCAAATAATTACATATTCTTATATTTACACAAGATTTCAAAATTTGTACTTACTAATCTTTTAGTATATATAATGTGGTGAATTAGTGGTATCTGTATAGCTATCATGCACAGGTTAACTGAAATATAATTTTAGATTTCATTTCCTTGTGATTTTGCCATGTTCAAAAATATTACGTAAAAGTATTGTTTTAGCAATGGCTACAAAACTATAGGTATGCTTGAAGCACAGCAAGTTTCTTGTTGTTTAGTTCATATCTTGAGATATTAACGAATACCAAGGGATCATCTCTGGCATTGTACAGACTGTTTTTTCTTCCTCATCTTCCTCTTACTATGTCTGCATCCTTTACAAGCTCCTTTTGACTAGCTGGTCAACCCCATGTCCGTCATCTTTTCAGATGTCCAAAGTAGGACATTTCTTACTGAACTGTGATTTTATAGAACTTCATATCCAGCCAATGCAAATGAGTTATTACCTCATTATTATTAAAATAAAGAGTCTATATTGTAAAATTAAGTTGTTTCATTTGTCTTGTATTGTGTTAAGGTGTTTGAGGCAGAAAATTAATTAGTTTTCTCCTAAAATACCAGGAAATGTAACCTTTTCATGGGACACATCAGATCATATCAGGACTGTATTGCAAAAAGATTGACAGAAGGTAAACTTTGTCTATTCTGAGTTAGGTGCAAATGCTCCTTTAGTGGATTCAAGCAAGTAACACAAACCTGAGATAGCTGAGGGCATAGCAGGGTTACCATCTGTTAGGCATTGTCAGCAAACAGTACAGTTTGTTGGGTATTTTGAAACATTCTGAATTTCCACACATTTTGAAGTGTATTCTCTTATATCATATGCTGTCTCATCTGTTTGTCTGAGTTTAATTCAAGTCGTGTTGTCATAACAGACTTTTGCTTTTTAACATACAACCTGGAAAATGGGAAATGGGACCCTTAGTAGATAATTAATCTAATCAACTTAGTTGTCTCATGTCGGCATCCCATTAGACAGTCAAAGAACTTTAATACTGTAATCCAGTCTTTTATAATAGCAATACAGTAGGTCTGTCCTCCAGATGTACTTATTGTCTCCTGAAGAATAAATAAATATATGCACTTTTTGACTGTCTAACATAATATTGTGGTCAAGAAAAGTAATGAAATTGTATACAAATACTCCCCAGCTCATGACTTCAGTATGATTGTTCAGGTTTTCAGTGTTTACTTGGTACAGCAGTTTTAGCAAATACACTAATTATTTAAAACAATATTTTGTATGCTTCCATGTATTTACAGTTTCTTTAAAGATGCCACTACAGTGATATTCAAATGTTTTATTTTATTTTGTTTTACTTACTGCATCTTCTACAGTGGAACACTCTAACCCAAATCAGTATGTCATATGAAGGCATACAATCATGACTTCCAAGTATTTTCACATATGTAGAAACTCAAATATATAGGTTCATAGGTTCATAGGTGTGTACTAGGCTAATGGCCCTGCAGCCTTTACAAGCCTAGCCCATAGGATTACCTGACATCATGCCAACCAGCCTTAATTCCCAGTGCCTCTGTTTAGAGCCACTGGAGTGATCCCCGAGGTGAATTTTTTATTTCCCATCCACTCATCAAGATTTCTCTTGAAGAGGGCCAGTGAGGTGTTCAGTTTGACCTGTATGGGAAGTCAATTCCATAGCATGGGCAGTCTCTGGATTATGAGCCCGTCTCTCCAGCATGTTCTCTTGATTGTGGTAATGAGGTTGAGGTCTCTGAAGTGTGTGGTGTGGCGGGATTGGGATTTCATTAGATGTAGCATTTCTAACAGAGCTGGGTCAGACATGTCTTTGTAAGTTAAGCAGAGATTGCCTCTAAGTAAGAAATATGAGACAGAGAATAGTTGGAGTTTTTTGAGTCTGTCCATATAAGACAAGTGTTTAAGACCTAGGATCCTCTTTGTGACGTACGTTTGTGGCCTCTCCAGTTGCTGCAGGTGTCTAGTGAGGTACATGCCAAATGGAGCACTGTACTTGATTATTGGCCTAATGAGGGAAGAGTAGAGGGAGACAATGACCTCTTACTTCCTGGATGCAAAACCCTTAGTAATGAGATGTGCCACATTGAAGGACTTTCTGACCACAGTGGCAGTGGTCAAAAGAGAGCTTGCTGTCAACCTGTGTTCCCAGATTTCTTATAACGCCTTCTGTGTTCGGTGGACTACCATCGATGTAGTAATTCATGGAAACTGGGCTTTTCCCAAAGGGGATGACGACACATTTTTTGGCATTGAGCTTAAGGCCATGGTTCTGACAAAAGTCGTTGGTCTCAGTGAGGTCTTTCTGTAGGATGTCAATATGACTTGGGGAGTTAATAGTAGCTCCCAACTTGCAATCGTCTGTGATCTTTGTCAGTCAGAGTCCCTTCATGTTGTCCTGGACTTCAGAGAAGTAGATACCAAACCGGAGAGGACCCAGAACTGAACCCTGTGGGACTCCACTCATGACTGGTCGGCAGTCTGACTTGGAGTCAGCTACTTTCACACTGTAGGTTCTATCTGTGAGCTAGTTTGCAACCCACCTAGTGATATAGGGGTTGATGCCTAGCTTAGTGAGTTTTTCTATGATTCCTAAGTGGGGAATGGTATCAGCCTTAGCCAGATCAAGGTAGGCTGTATAAACCACCTTGCCTTCATCCACAGCTCTGGTGACTGACTCAAAGAAGTCAACCAAGTTGAGCAGGCATAATCTACCCTTCACAAAACCAAACTTTGTGGGATCCAGAGTTTGGAGATTCCCTGTGTCCTTCTTTATTAGGTCCATGATGATGCATTCCATAGCTTTGCATATCAGACTCATCAGGCTAATGGGACGATAGTTCCCAGGGTCTGTAGTCACTCCTCCTTTATGGAGAGGGATGACTGTAGCAGTGCACCATTCTGTAGGGACAAAGCCTGAGGTGAGGCTGTGATTGAGGACAAAGCCTAAGGTGAGGCTGTGATTGAACAGGGCACACAGGTGAGGTGCCAGTTCACTCTGTAGTTCATGTAGAACATAGCCAGGGATATTGTCAGGTCCCATAGAAGCTGTATTCTTGGCCTTGAATAGTGCTCTTTTAACCTGTGCAGCAGTAATACTGGGTGCCTGGCAATCTACTGGTATTGTGATTGGTCCTTTGGGAGGGGGAAAGAGGGTAAAAGTGGCATTGAATCTGTCGGCCAGTATATTGGCAATATCTGTTGGCTCAGTATAGGAGGTACATTGTGCAGTAGCTCAGAGCAAATCTGGGTATTGCCGTGGAGATTCTTTACATAACTATAGAAGGCCTTGTGGTTGTCTTTACTGGGTGCTGCAATTCTGTTTTCATAGCTAGCTTTAGAGGATTTGATGAGGGATCTCAAAGTTTTGTTGAGGCTGATAAGGGAGCTTTTCCAGTCTTGGGACTTCACCTTATTCCGCATCAGTTTTTTCCTTCTGTTGTAGAATTTGTTTATGGCGGGAGACCACCAGATTAGCTTAAATTTTTTGGAGAAGAATGTCTTGGTTCTTTTGGGTATGGTGAGATCCATGCATTTGTGCACATGTTCATACATTATGACTCGGCGGTCATGCAACTATTCTCCATTTGCATGGGTGCTGTGAAGTTAGTCACCTCTGTTTTTAGTTACCCAAAGTTAGCTTTGGAGATGTTTTGCATGGTGGTTACCTTTGCGGGGGGTGGGGAGTGGGATGTGGATTTCCAAGGTGATTAGTTTGTGGTCGGATCTAACCAAGGAAGAGTTGACTACTGTTGTAAAGCAACAGTCACCCATGTTAGTAATGACCAGGTCAAGGATGTTGCTACCTCTAGTGGGGGTAAGAACGAGCTAGTCCAGAGCATTGCAATTAATGAATTCCAGGAAACATTGGGCAAGTGTATTGGTACATGAGTAGTTTTCCCAGTTAATGAAGGGGTAGTTGCCCAGTATGAGAGCATTAGGTTTGACCCTAATATTCTCCAGGGTGCTTAGGGACATGGAGTGTGAGTCTTGAGACATGGTTGGGGACTTACAGCAGGTTATGACCTGAATCACTGTCTTACCTAATGTTAGCTGCACCTGAAGTATCGCTGATGTGTTATGTTGGGCTACCAGTCTGGAGGTGTGCACATCATTTATGAATATGGAAACACCACCGTCTTTGGAGCTTTGGTCCAAGTTCTGGGGCCGAAAGGTGTGAAATGAATTATAGCCTGGTAGTGCAGGGCTGCTTTCTACTGCCCTGAATCAAGTATCTGTTACAGCACAAATACCGATGTTCTGCATTTTAAGGAGTGTTTCACGTGAGTGCATTTTGAGATTTAGACTTCTAGCGTTGAGCAGCATGACCCTCAAATTACATTTGTCTGTAGCTGTTACAGTGGTAATATGGTCTTTGGAACACCGCCTAAAAAAGCACTATGGGGGGAAAGAGCCTTGGCCAGTATCCAGAAGCCCAGAGGTGACAGATGCAGGCCGTCTCTGGCAAAGCATCGAGGTCTGTCAGCCATGTCATCCCTGGCAGACAAATACTGGATCCCCTTAGAATGACACCTGAAACTTAATCAATTATTGAAATCAATCATTTTCTGCTTGTACTGTGGTATCATTCTGTGTGATGGTAGGATGCTGTTCAGGGCTATGCTCATACCCTCCTCAGCTGCATAATCCAAGAGCTCCTCCGTGTTTATTTTCATGTAGTCCAGGGAGGTGCGTCTTAGGTCATTCATACCCACATGTACAATGGCAGAGTCATATTTGTACCTGTTGTTGAAGGACCTGAGTGCGTGTGTTATGTGGTGGTTCCTGGCACCTGACAGGTAGGTGACTGTTACTTTCTTCTTATTCAACCTACTGAGTGGGACATCAGTGTGCCTCACTATCAAGTCACCTATGACTAGTGTGTTGGGCATGCTGATTTGTCTTAGGGGCTTTGGTTGAGTGGCACACTGTTTAAGAGAGTTATGTGTCTCATGATTAGTGTTGTGTTGTGGTGGTCGAGTGTGTTTCTGCCTTGGAGGTCTCTGCTGTTTGGGTAGATTTTTATTGAGAGCCTCCATGAAGGTGGGTATGTGGTTTGTGTTTTTATGTGAAGGCAGTGCTGGTGTGTGTTCTGGAGGGCTATGTGTTCCATGTGGTGTGGTGCAAGTGTTGACCTTCTCCTCTTGACCAGCTATTCCAGTCTTGGATGGAGAGTGCATGGCTTCCACTTTGGAGATATAAGTGCATCTCTCGCAAGTCTGAGTGTTGGGAGGTAAGAGGAGAGGGTTGTCGGTGTACATTAGGCAGTTGCTACATTGCCTCAGGATGCCCAAGTTCACCAGGTTAATAGGAGAAAGCACAGGGAACTGACCTTTAGACATGCCTGGAGGGGCTGGCATTAGTAATAAGTACTGGAGCTGTTTCCTTATAGAATGTTTATTGCTGGTAGCACTTTTGTGTACAACAATAATTGCTACAAGAAGTCTGGTAAAGTGCTAGACTAATAAGCTAGTAAAAGTGCAGGAGATGAGAGAACTAGCAGATCAAACGGTAAAAATTGAAGAGCAGACTTTGGCACTGCTCAGAAGCTTACAAACAGTCCTGGATACAGCAAATCTGTATCTAGAATAAAATAGTTACAGGAAAGGTGGGAAAATAGTGCAACCATGGGCTTTTAAACCAGAAAGTTGAAAGAGATTGAAAAACTGCCCCCAAACTGCCAATAAACTACAATGTCTGGGCCAGAAACCACTCCTCTTGTGATAGTTAGGCTACCTATTGCTTACCACTCCCACTGATAAGCTAGAAGGCTTCCCTCCAACACAGAAAGGCTTGGGAGGCTCAGAAGCTTACATACAGTCCTGGATACAGCAAATTTGTATCTGGACTAAACTAGTTACAGGAAAGATGGGAAAAGCACAAATGCAGGCTTTTAAACCAAAAAGTTGAAAGAGATGAAAAAACTGCCCAAACGGCCAATAAACTACAATTTCTGGGCCAGACACCACTCTTCTTGTGGTAGATAGGCTACCTAGTGCTTACCTCTAGAAGGCTTCCCTCCAACACAGAAAGGCTTGGGGGGCTCAGAAGCTTGCAAACAGCCCTGGATATACCATATCTGTATCTGGACTAGACTAGTTACAGGAAAGGCAGGAAACAAGCTTAGAATTTTTTTTTTACCGAAAAGCATCTAAAACAGCACTAAAAACAATTCAAGTGCAGTGCAAGCTAGCACACTTTAGTGTTTAGCAACATTAAAGCAAATACAGTTTAAATAAATGCGAGTTATTCAAACTGCATTCTAAACTGAATTCAATGATTGTTTTATTCATCTCTGAGCAGTTAAAGAGTGCCAAAAAAGATACTTATCAGCTGAGAAGTACACTCAGTCAGAACACAAGGAGATTCTAGCAAAAGTTTTTTTGTTTTTTTTTTCTTAGTAAAGTGGAAAGGGAGAAAGGAAGAACAGAAAATAATTCAAGGTTAAGAACCTAAGTGGGTTGCCCTTCTCAAATGTTCTCTCTAAATTAGGTAGAATGAGCTAATGACACTAGACTGGGAGGAGTGTCCCAGATCAAATTTGCAGTAGGAGCGGGCAGCTGCAAAGACACCAAGTATAGGAACAAATCACCAGTAGGGAGGGGGAGTGGGACGCTATTACAGCTACTAGCTACACTATTAGGCAGAAAACACTACAGAGATGTTTATCACAGCAGAAAAACAGCAGTGAGCCACTAAATGAAAGTTTTAGACAGATAAAGGAGCATGGAAACTCTAGAGAATGCTTTTAACTGCAAACAAATCAGTTATACGACACACTCCTTGGCAGGAAATCAGAACAAACAAACAGCAGGCCTCTATCCAGACTATGTTACCTGACTAGAACACAGAAACCTCACAAAAATGCACAGAAAAGCATTGATAGAGCACTGACAAACAGAAAATACAACTCTCAGTATGAAAAAGCCGTTTACAGTTAAGTAATTCAGTAAAAATGCAATTACAGTAATGAAACACTATCTAGCAATAAAAATACAGTTAAAACAATATAAAACAGTACACAAATGCAGTGAAAGAGTACAAAAAAAAAGATTTATAACAGTGCAAAATGTAGCAGATTAGCTGTATAGCACAATTATAAGCGTTAAAGAAGTACAATTCAATGAAATAAATGTAAGAAATAACTTATTCTGCTCTTGGAGTCTTAGGGAATTTCTGCTTTTGTCCCAGTGATGAATCACCACTCCACAGCACACACACACACACACACACACACACACACACATATATATATATATATATATATATATATATATATATATATATATATATATACACACACACACACACACACACACACACACACACACACACACAAACATACATAGATATAGTAGATAGATATGGTATCATCTGATACAAGATTACTGTGTTTTCACTTTAAGATTGCCTTCTGTCAAGAGTTTTTCATGACAGTCAGAAATTAATGGTCTCTGTCTGAAAATATATTTTTTCTGAATAATTGTTAATTAGTTTAAGTTGTTTTTCATTCCTACATGTTTGTGGGAGACATTTCCCAAAATGTAGATGTTTTCACGTATGATTCCTTGCATTTATGTTCTGTTGCCAGAATAATCTTTAGTTTATTTTAACTGGCAATGTGTGACCTATAAAACGTGACCATTAGCAGAAAGTTTAATAATCTAGTCCTCTTCATACTACATCTGAAAAGAAGCACTTAAAGTCCAAAACTTTCATTTTACAACCAGGAAATAGCAGGTTTGTCCCCATTCCCTACTCTCTCACCCCCACATTTGTTTTCTGAAGCAGAAAATATGTAATAACTTTTTTATTTCAGTAAAAATAATGTGGATGTAACATAAACTAGAGTCAGGAAAATCATAGTGTATGTATTCCATAAAACAGTATACAAATGGTATTTATTCTTCCTTTCCATATCATTTTAGACCTCCATGCTTGTCTAGTGTAACAGTTTTGATAATAGTTTCAGTAAATAACAATCCATCCATCCATACCTCTGAAGTGTACCTCATTATGAGGAACGTACCTCATTTGGGGTCCATATAAAGGTCATGTGGACTCTGCAGAGAAGGTACCACAGCCCATAATTTAAATAGAGAACCTCTTGCTGTGGGGTAAAAATGCTACCTACTTCACCACTGTGCTGCCTTCTGGAAATGTACCAAGTGATAAAACAGTAAGAAAAAGAAGTTATGTTCTTACCATAACGTTCCATGTGAATTGTTCATCTCGCCTTTGTTCTTACACATGGGTTCAGAGCTGATCCTCAGCTCCGAGTCGGCCACATCACCAGCTTCGCATCTTCGAGAAAGCTCGAGGCACAGTGCTATCCCATGATCCTCCGGTGTCAACCCTCAGATCTAGTTTGCTAACACTCGAAGAACCTGACTAGTTACTGCGCCCTAGCGCACAGAAATGCAACTACACTGTCTAATACTGTATCATAAAGTAGAGGAGAAAAGATGCCATACCTGAAGTACAGTAGGAAGCTCAAGAACACCCACATGTAGAGAAGACCGAACTCAGCTCAAGACATGCCCGTTCTCCTAGACCACAGGATGGGGGATGGAGGGGGGGGAATGTAAGAACAAAGGCGAGATGAACAATTCACATGGAACGTTATGGTAAGAACATAACTTCTTTATGTGAAATTGTTCGATATCGCCATTTGTTCTTACACACGGGTAGCATCCCTAGCTCCTTTATCCTGGGTGGCTCAAGGGAGAACATTCCTGAGAAAAGTGGAACCAAACGTAGCCCTGTCTCTGGAGTTTTTATCTAATTTGTAGTGGGTAATAAAGGTATGTGGTTTCGCCCAGGTTGCCGCCGCACAAATGGTATCTAATGGTAAGCGAGCGGCATGGGCCAAGGAAGTAGCAACTGCCCTCGTAGAATGAGCTCTAGGATTAAAGGGGAGCTGTTGTTTTGATTCTGCATATACAAAATTTACACAATCCGATAGCCATTTGGATAAAGTAACTTTTGCTATCGCTTGTCCCTTTTTTTGGTCAGCATAAGATACTAATAGTTGGTCTGATTTTCTGTATTCCTTAGTCCTGTCTAAGTAAAATCTCAGCTGCCTGTGGACATCCAACTTGTGCAGCATGTATTCCAGCTTATTAGAGTGATTTTTAAAGAAGGTGGGTAGCTCAATAGATTGATTAATGTTTTGAACTGAACAAATCTTTGGAAGGAAGGATGGATTGGTGCGCAATGTTACTCTGTCTGGGTGAAAAATCATGTATGGGGGCCGGACAGACAAAGCCTGCAACTCTGAAACTCTCCGAGCGGAAGTGATGGCAACCAGAAAGAGCGTCTTCCATGATAAAAATTTGAGAAGAGTTGTGGAGGCTGGTTCAAATGGGGGCAGCATGAGCTGTGATAACATCAGGTTAAGATTCCATGGGGCGATTGGATCACGAAAAGGAGGACGTAGGTGAAAGGTACCTTTCATAAAGGCTTTGCAAAGTCTGTGGGACATGATAGAATTATCTCCTAGACCAACATGAAAACTGGATATAGCCACCAGTTGTACCCTTATCGTGGAAGTGGAAGCTCCTTCCTGAAAGAGTGTAGAAAGAAACTCTAATATCTTGTGTACTGGAGCCCCTGATGGATCTATACCCTGTTGTGAGGCCCAGTACGCAAAATGCTTCCATTTGCTATTGTATAACTTCCTCGTGGATGGCTTATGGGAAGATACAATGATCTACTGAACTGCAGGGGACAGTAAGTTTAACCTGGCTAAGACGGGAAGCGGAGCAGCCAAGCTGTCAGTTTGAGGGACTTGAGAGATGTGTGGGGAACTCCCGACGAGTGCGTCAACAGGTCTGGCACTGGGTCCAGAATCCACGGTTCATCCACCTGATGAGTTTGAAGAAAGGGAAACCAGATTTGTCGAGGCCAGAATGGGGCTATCAGAATTATGGTCCTTTCCAGGCGTTTGGCTTTCTGCAAGAACTTGGGGATTAACGGGATAGGAGGAAAAGCATAAAGGAGACCCGGGGGCTAATCATGTACCAGTGCATCCCTGGGGGTGCCCCCCAGAGGGAGTAGTAGGGCAAAGTAGCTTCTGCATTTGGCATTCAATGGGGATGTAAATAGGTCGCAGCAAGGCTGGCCCCATCTGTGGAAAATCATTTCCGCTACTTGAGGTTTGAGGGACCACTCGTGGGGCAACAGGATGGCTCTGCTCAACCTGTCCGCAATCACGTTGGATGTCCCCGGGATGTGCATTGCTATCAGAAAGTGTCCGGTGGACACAGCCCATTGCCAAATCCTGAGGGCCTCTCTGCACAATGGATAGGACCTGGTTCCCCCTTGTTTGTTTATGTACCAGACTACTGACATGTTGTCTGTCTGAACTGTCACTGTTCCCAGAGGCAAGGACTTGTGAAAGTGCTGCAACACTAGAAACACTGCCCTCAGCTCTAGGACATTGATGTGCAGATTGTATTCCAAGTTGGACCATTGGCCTTGGACTGTACTTCCCTGAAAATGCCCCCCCCCCACCCTATCAGGGAAGCATTTGTGGTCACAGTCGCTGTAGGACTGGGTAATACGAACGGTTGGCCTGTTATTAGATCCTGACTGTGCATCCACCAAAGGAGGTCTCGTTTGCAAGAGTCTGTGATTAGGATCTGGTGAGACAGTGGGAGCTGTCGGTATGACCACTGGGCGAAGAGCATCCACTGAAGAATCCTCATATGCATTCTGCCTAGGGGGGGCTACAATAAAAGCGGCTTCCATCATTCCTAGGACTCGTAAGATTTGCCGTGCAGGGACTTTCCTGCTCTGAACAAGGATAGTAATTTGAGTTCTGAGGGCTGATACCCTTAATGGGGGTAGATTGACTCGAGCCAGGGAAGTCCAAATCTGCCCCTATAAATGAGATACGCTGTGAGGGCGATAATGCAGACTTTCCAAAATTGATTGTTATGCCTAGAGAGGAGCAAAGGTTGATGGTGTAATCCCTGGCTTGCACAAGGCGATACTCGGTGGTGGTGGAGAGGAGCCAGTCGTCTAGGTAAGGAAACACCCGGACTCCCATCTGTCTCAGGTGAGATGCTACTACTGCCATGCATTTGGTTAACACCCTGGGGGCTGTGGTGAGGCCAAAGGACAGAGCACGAAACTGGTAGTGACTGGCTCCCAGCCGGAAGTGCAGATGATCTCTGGACGCTCTGGCCATCTTGATATGGTAGTACGCATCCTTGAGATCTATAGAGCACATCCAGTCGCCCTCCTGTAGGAAAGGAAGTATCGACTGAAGCGTGACCATCTGGAACTTTGCCTTCTCCACGAAGGTGTTGAGTTTGCTGAGATCCAAAATCGGTCTCCAGTCCCCTGTTTTCTTTGGAACTAAAAAGAACCTTGAGTAAGTTCCGGATCCTATTTGGTCCGCCGGGACTGGTTGGATGACTCTGTTTTCGAGCAGCCTTTTTATCTCTATGACTGCCTGGTCTCGCAGACTGGGTGGAACATCTGGGAGCTTTTTGGGGGCAGGTGGGGTTTTTATAAAGGGAATATTGTAGCCTCTGGTAACTATGCTTTTTACCCAGGAATCTGATGTGAGATTTAGCCAGGCTTCCGGGTATAAAGCTAAGCGACCCCCGACTGCCTCCAGAGTAGGACAGCCGGGCCTGCACTCAGGAGTGCTGGAAGGGCTTCCTGGAGACGGTATCTCTGTCACCCTGATTTTGCAGACCCCCTCTACTGCCTGGGCGGTGTCTTCCATTTCTTGCCCCTCCTCTGCCTCTGGAGGGGACATCACTCCGAGTGGGCTGAAAGGATCCCTGAGTCTTTCAGAACCACATTTTTCTGCCTCTATTCCCTTTGGGGTATGGTCTAGACGGGGTGGAAAAATGGACCCCTATGGCAGACAGAGTCTTCCCTTCTTGCTCGCACCTAGTGAGGGTCTCCTTTACTTTGGGGCCAAACAAGGAAGCACCATCAAAGGGGGTGTTTGTAAAGGAAGACTTGAAAGATTCCACAAAGGAGCATAAGCGCAACCAGGATTGCCTCCTCAGAGCAATCGCTGAAGCTGCCGCTCTACTCGATCCTTCGGCTGCGTATGAAATAAGCCTCATGGACGAGTTCACTATGGAGTTGAGGGTATTAAGCTGTGCTGTCACTTTATCGGAGACAGCAGCATCTGTGTTACCCTGGAGAGTATCTCCGAGTTCCTTAAGGAGATCTCTCTGTAGACGCGTGAAATGCGTAAGGTAGTTGAGCGATCTCATGAAGAAAGTTGCAGAACTAAATATGCGCTTCCCATACCTGTCCATTGTCCTAGAATCCTTATTAGGAGGATGGACAGAGGAGGATGATTCGGACATTTCCTTTTTAGTGGCTGCCGCCACCACCATAGTATCCACGGGAACTCCTTTAGTAAGGTAACTCTTGTCTTGAGGGGCCGTGATGTATTTGTTAGGTCTACGGGGGACTGGTTCCACTGTATCAGGTGATTCCCAAGCTCTACGGGCTATGAGATCCATTAGCTCGTCAAACGGTGGGGTCACCCAGGAGGTAGATGGTTGAGCCCCAAATGCCTTCAGCAGTACCGATTCGTCTGCAGAAGGGGGTAAGGGATTGCCAATCTCCCCTCTGTTTCAAGATTTCTAAAATGTCAGCAAAAAAGACATCTTCAGAGGGGGACCGTGGGGACCCTTCTGCTTCATCCAAATCAGTATCTGATGTTAGAGATTCCTGTGGGGAATCTATGTGCCTCCTCTTGCACAATCTTTTCCTCGGTACATCCTCAGAGGGGGCTTCTGGGGATGCCTCCGAGGAAGTAGGGGTGCCCTCTGGGGCTTGCTGAGGCATTGGGTCTCGATGCTTAGCAGGGACCGAAGGTACAGAAGCAGAACATGGACCCTTTGGGGAAGGAGAAGAAGATGTCGATGATGTAAGTGTCTGTTCAGACAAGACCTTCCTCGTGATGTCGAAGGCACCAGTGCCCCGGTCTGAGGACACCATCGGTTCCGAAGAAGCCGATAGCTTCCCCAGAACCAGAGCCACGGGCTCCGACCCTGAGGACGGAACCGAACTGATCTGAGCCGAGGTTCCGAGGGGAAAAGTCGGAACCAAAAGTTCGGATCGACTGTCCCCCACGGAACCAAGGAAAGACCGTCTGCTCCGAGACCCCCCGGCTGGCTCCGAAGGTGTCGAGGTTAAAGGTGTCGATAGCACAGCTGGAGGCTTCGACACCGAGGGCTCTACACTCATCGGCTCTTCGATTCCTGGCTCCAACGACTCAAGAGGTCTCGGAGGAGGATTGGTCGAAGGGGTGGGAAGGGTCTCGAGTTTCGATACCAACTGGGATGAAACTTCGATGAGTTTGGACAGAGCCGAGTTCTCCATTAGCTTCTGTACCACTCGGTCGACGTCGGAATTGGAAAGCGGCCTCGAAAAACGGGTCGAAGGGGGCGAAGCCGTCACCAAGCGAAGGATTGAAGGCTGTGGTAACTCCGATACCGGCTGCAACACAGTAGTCTCGATCAGAGACAAGGACTTGACGCCCTACCCCGAGGTCTTTGGAGCTGGCGTCCGAATCTGGTAAGAGGTGCTCGGAGCCAAGGACTTAGGCTCCGACACTCTTGAAGACTTCGACACCTTCGAAGACTTGAACACTTGTTCGGTCTTGTCCAGGGCCTCTTGAAATTCAGGTTTAAGCAACCCTCTGTCAACCAACTTCCTGCGTCTTTCCAGCATGACCCTCCCACTGAAGGAATGACATATGGAGCAGTCTTTCTGCAAGTGGAGAGGGCCAAGACAGTAGACGCAGGAGAAATGGTTATCAGTAATGGACATCTTTTGTCCACACTGACACCTCTTGAAGCCTGATTTGGCTTTCTCAGACATTTTAACTCTATGGTTATGAAAAAATATATAGCAAAAAACACAGCACACTAATATATAGGAACACACACTATATATATAAGTATATGTATATATATATATATATATATATATATATATATATATATATATATATATATATATATATAATAATAGACAAACAGTTTAACACTATCTAACTATGTAATATATAAGTATATGGGAAAAAAGTTAAGGCAAAAAACTACAATAATATATAAAAATTACTGTCAGTCCTGACAGAAAAATTCAAGGCCTTAAGTGAAGTAAATTCTAACTGTTTTAAACTATTTTTATCTAAGAGAAAAAACACACTCTATTAACTAAACACTCTCTACACTACTATATACTACTTATAAAACTACTTTAAGCACTAATTCTAAACTACAACTTCGTAAAAAGTGAAATATAATGAAAATATACTGGCTCGAGCCTCTCAGTATGCGATCTGTTGCTAGCGGCAAACTAGATCTGAGGGTTGACACTGGAGGATCATGGGATAGCACTGTGCCTTGAGCTTTCTCAAAGATGCGAAGCTGGTGATGTGGCCGACTTGGAGCCGAGGATCGGCTCCAAACCCGTGTTTAAGAACAAACGGCGATATCGAACAATTTCACATTTCTATGTTATAACTAAGTTATAAAATGTTTATATCTGCTTAACAGCTTCAGTAAGTGTATTATCCAATGTTTCTTTATAGTTTCGCTAGCATGATAAGTAAGCTGAAACGGAAGCAGTGCACATTTACTTATCAAAATGGATGGGGCCAAAAGTAATGCAAAGGGTGTAGCTTTTACCTAGGTTTTGCCTCTACTGTAGCTGGCATTCATAGTCTATAAACAGCTCCTTGTTCATTTAATTATGACTGACTTGTCTTTAATTGTAACTAGCATTCATGGTGGTAATGCAACTAAAGAACCAAACATATCCTGTGAACCCTTTTCAGATGAAACTGCCCTATAGGCAGAAAGGTAAACTGTTTCTTCTTTCTGGCTAATGATGTCACACCTTCCACCATCAGTTTACTTCATAAAAATGGACCACACATTCAAAATGCTATCATGCTTGGACACACCATTGGTGATGTAATTATAGAGAGTGATAGAATTATAGGTGAAGGGTCAGACATTTTCAAAATGGAAATCATTTTGTGTGGTCAGCATTGTGAGATGTAGTCCAATTAGTTGCATTCAAGCAAACTCTACATTGGAAATGTTTTTAGTGGGTGGTTCCACTGTATCTTATCATTAACATTATATTTTTCATATCTGTAAAAGTCATTTAATTACATATTTATTTATTTATTCATGTATGTATTTATTTATTTATTTTGATATGTCCTTTCCTCAAATTTATTGACGTTTAATTAGTTTTTAAAGGCTTTAAAATGAAGAATTCTCCTAAATCTATTCATTTTATATCATTGTTCATGAATCCAAGTATTTATTTGTCTTCTTTTTCATTGTATTTCAGAATCCTATTCCTGTAATGAACTCCATGATTAAGAGTAAACACCTTTCATGCATGCATCAAATCATGATTCAAAATGCCACCAGCAAAGATTTCTAGAAAATGCATGATCTTTCAGGAAACATAATAGGGAATATATGTCTGCTATTAAGAGTTTTATTTATTTATTTATTTGTTTATTCATTTTTACTTTACAATTTGTTTGTCTGGTAAGTGAAATAGTCTATTGACCCTTTCCAGTCATAATTTGAGAACTAGACATTTGCAAAATCAAACTATACGGTGGAGATCAAATAGGTACACAAACAAATGTAAATCTGGAAAGCAGATGTAATGGATTAACATAGAGCTAAGCTGAGATACAGTAGGCATCGAACATATGCATTATATACAGAGTGTGCAAGCAACACATTTTATACAAATATATACATATTATACAATGACATTTAGGTCAATAGGATGATGTTCATAAAATTTGTGACTGAGAAAGAGGTATAAAACAGGCTTGAAATGTAATTCAGGCAGCCAGTATCCCAGAAGCAAGAGCATTTGATGTCCTTATAAAGATATTCTTTCAGCGAACTTTTTAAGTTACTATGGTATCATTTTGTTTTACTTCATTTGGAAGATGGCTCCGAAAAGCAGGGCCTGTTCTGGAAAAGGCTTTTTTACCAATAGGTTTTTTGATTCGTGGTCTTGATAGGTCTTGACTACCTCTGAGTGAATAGCTTTGGTCTCTGAGTGGGAGTTTACTTTTCAGAGGCAGGCAGTAACTTAGGTGAAGAATTTTAAAATACTAGTGTCCCTAGTAAAAGGCTATCTCTGTTTGCTATAGAGAGCCAGTGGTCTTTGTCTAGCAGCTCACAATGATATGTATTTTGGCTGGAGAGTAAACTGCTTAATTCAGTTATTTGTAGCTGTTGATAGTTGTAGGCTGAGTGCTTTTTAGTTATGGCTTAGCGAGATGCTGGAGAGAGGAGGTGGGATATAAGATAACACAATTTGAGTTTGTAAAGTATCTTAGAATTGACATAGTTTGGAGGGTTTGCTGTGCTTTATTGGATTTCAACATCAGACTATAATATGTATACATTATATTAAGTGGAAGACCCAGAGTTGTGTCATTTATCAACAGTGAGAACAGTTAAGGGCCTAAGACTAAACCTTGTGAAACACCGGTATTAAGTACTACAGAGTCAGATAAGGTATTATTAGAGAAGAAAATTGAAGGTTCTAGGTTTAAGGTAATTTAAGAACCAGGTTATGGTCTTCTTTTAAGAACCAGGTTATGGTCTTCTCACAAAGTTAAGCTTTATAAGATTCTGAAGTAGAAGGTTGTGGTTCTCTTTCTCAGATGTCCTTATTAGATCAAAAAATACGCCTGCTGTTTTGCTGAGCTACTGGGAAGGTTATACCAGGGAAAATAATATCATAAATGCTGTCAGGTGCCCCTGAACTCTTGGATGTGTAAGGAAAAGTAGCTGTACATAAAGCAAACGTTTCACCCAATGGATGTTGCCAAAAGTTTCTCCAGGGATCTCACCCGGCAGGAAAGCATGATAGGTCTCATTCTTATTCCAGAACAGTTGTGACATAGATTTCATGTCATTAATATACATGAAATTATTCTTTTTGACCATGCACTTTTAACATTGATGGAAGTTATGGGCTCCCAGTCACCAAAGGTCAGGAACTGGAGGTAGGCACACTTTTAGTGGAACTCAGAGACAAAGATGTACTAAGATCCCCGTCATCATAAATACAATCCAGCAAAACACCCAGTGTGATATGGTATTTAATACACTATGGAGGGAAGGCTGCAAAGAAGCCATTATGGGGGCAAATCAAAGACATGCAATGAATCAGAAAAAGGAACAAGAGCAAAATTCTAATGAAAAAGAGCACCTGTGTCCAGTTGGACTTTCCTGGTAAACAAATGTCAATAAATAAATACATATTCTTTCTGGAAAAAGACAGGTGAACTCTACCTTGGGACAAATGAAAGGTATAAAACTTGGCAGAGCTAGGTTATATAAGTTACTCTATAAGGAGTCATGGGTAACTGAAGAGGATGCCTTAAAGTGCTTAGTAATGAATAGACTGAAGAATCAATAGAACATCCATTTATCTTGGACCCAATGAGGCCAGCTCTGGACAGCTTCAAACAAGCTTAAGAGGTGGCCTAGATACCACAATCAACAGCTGAGAAGATTGGGTCTATTTCAGTCGAGCAAGTGCTGGAGATGTGACCAGGCTGATACGGATAACCTCCATGTTCTGGGGTTGGCCTAAAACTAGAGTCTACTGGGATTTTCTCACACTAGGATGTACATTCTGCATTTTGGGTAATGTCCACAAGGTTTGGCCAGACATTCTCCAAAACCTTGAAGTATAGCTTCATAGGTTAGTACTAAGCTAACTGCCCTTGTGAGCCATTTTAAGCCTAGCCAATTATCCCTTGTGAGACTTAAACCCTGCACCTTGTGCTTGCAAGGCAAACACCTTAACCATTAGGCCACCCTCCCAACCCATACTGAGTCCTGCTCAGTGTTGTCAAACTGTTATGTGCTAAGCAATGGAAAATAAGGAGGATTTCCTCTGTAAAACTCTGAGAGAATCTCCTGTGTCAGCACCTAGGTGATATTATATATTATTTTAGGATAGCTGGTATATTTTAAAATCAAGCAATGGAAATGCCTAGTAGAAAGTTACAACTGGCAGTCATAACGCTGTTACTCAATTTCTTATTGTTTTGCTCAGGATGCCCCCCCCCCCCCCCCCCCGTCCTTATCAGTATTTTGTGCATGTATAGAATGCTGGGGGTTCTACTTTTTTAAATAAAGTTCTGTTGCACAATATTGTTTTGTTAGATTGTTGTTTTTTAACTAATTTGGTAAGGCTTCTACTGTTGCTTCTTTTTTGTACCTCATGTTATTTTTACTTTGAAAAGAAAATAACATTTAATATATAAAACTGCTTTGCTGCAACATGTGCATCATTTATGCTATTATGAGGAAGTAAGGTTGTGATTGTGCTGTATAACTTTCTAAAGCCAGGCTGCTGATCAGAAAGGAGGCTGTAGCTGTTAGTGTGTTTAAAGAGCTGTTTATAGAGAAGCTTTTCAAAGTTTTGTTAATGGATGAGATGGATCTGTAATCTTTAAGTTGTGCAGGTGTTTGGACTTTAAGTGGTGGTATTATGATAGAATCATGAGACTTTACCAGTTGTAAAGGATAAATTGAATAAGTAGAATAGTGGCTGGGCAATTTTTTAAGTTTCTAGTTTAAGAAAATTTAGGATCAGTTTAATAAATTTAGAGCCAAATAAGTTTAGTTTAGATATGAAGGATTTGGTTAACTTAATGGATATAGAGATGAAGTGAAAGGTGGCAGCATAGTCAGCCAGAGGCTAAACATGTGTGAGGGTCTGGTATACATTGTATGAAGGTCATGTGCAAGGGCTGATAAGGAGTTAGCAATCTGTTTTGCAGCTGAAAGGAAATAGTTACTATAATCATTGCAAAAATGTGTATGCTTATTTTGGTGTTTGATGTTCGTGCTAGAGAAGGAATTTGTAATATTTCTTGTGAGCTGTTTTATTTCCTTCCAGAATAGACTGGACATCTTAGATAGAGAGATTAGGCAGTATTTGTGGCTATCCTAGTTGATTTTCTTGGTGACAGAAATTCTCGATACAGATTGTTGTCCTTGTTTCTGTTTACATGATTTTCAGGCTGAGTTCCTGTGCTTCATTGTTTTTGTTTCAAGCCGTTAGTATTCCTGGGCTTAGCATGAGCTCTGACCCATTCTCTAGCAGTAGGGAACAACGATTCCTGAATATGGGATAGGATACTAGTAAAGAAAGAAAAAAACAAGAGTAGGGTCTTGCAAAGTATATAAAAATGTCACTGATCTACAATTTGTTGCTCAGTTGTTGAAGTTTATGATGGGGACAACGCTCAATCTATAATTATTTGAAGAGAGTCTCTTATGGTTTTAAAAGACCTAAGAAAGCAGTTGTCACTCATGGAGTCGGGTGGAATATCTGTACTGTTGCATCGACTCTACTTATTTGTAAGTAGGATCAGCAGTTTACACTGCGGCAGTTTTTTATTGACCCTGTTTGCAAATCTAAGATTACTGGTCTGAAAAATACCCATGGACATTTCACTCTTTCCCCATAAGGCTGGAACTTCCTCCTGATCAACAGTTTACACTGAGGCATTTTTTATTGACCCCTGTTTGTATGTTACAGTAATATACGTATAGCCTGATTATTAACCAGTTGTGAGACTACCTGCACATCCCCTTGCTGACCTTCTTTCAAACCTGCCCTGACTGTTCCACTTATCTGCTCCTCTACTCATACCCCCTCTACTCTCATTTGCTCCCTTCTGCTGCTTACTTCCATCTTTTTTTCTCCTCTCTTCACATTCAAATATTATCTGTTTCTAAAACTTAGTATTCTCCCTCCTCCACAGCTTCTCTGCTTTGGCTTTATTTTTCTCTCTTAATACTGCTGTAATGCACTTTTCTTTCTCTCCCTATCTGGGTTGCTCCTTCTGCTCACTGTCCTACTTGCTCACCACCTTTTTGATTGTTTCTGTAGGCAGGTGCATCCCGCTCCATTTGACCTCGCTACGCTCGGGCTCACTACATTCCCCTACCCTACACCCATTCCCACCCAACCCCACATCAATTTCCTTTATAGCTACCTCAGCTCCACCTCCTACTTCCCTTCATCCAATCACACAACACATTATATCTAACTCCTCCTATCATCTCCATATGTACAACTGAAACACACAAACTCCACCACCCAATTATTCTTTCACCCCTCCCACTTCTTTTCCACCACCCAATTATTCTTTCACCCCTCCCATCAGACTTCATGCCACCTTTTTCTCCACTACATTGCAGCTAACCTTTTTCTTTTTTTTCTACCATCTCTTCTACTGCCTTTCCTCATTACTAAGCCTCTCATTTTACATCCAAATACCTCTTACCAACATACTTGCACAGCTGCAATCTGACACCTCTTCACCCTCTTGCATTCTCACACACGCTACCCTACCCTCCCATAATGTCTTACTTGTCACATAGCATTATCGTCACTATTTCCTTACGCCTCTATCCCTTACTACAACTAACGGACACTCAAAAGATTCAAATAGCCTTCAAACCTACCTCATCTGCAGCCATTCGCACACAAACCCTCCCCAGCTACTCAGATATATCTCCTAGCCTATATGCCACAAACCTGTTGTCACAAACCAAAGTAAAAGTCCCCTCCCCTCACAACAACAGCTACCTAAAATCACTTTAGGCACTCGCCACAAAAACAGGAAGAATAAACAACTCGTTGTTGTTGTTTTTCTTTTGGCTTTTCCCAGTTAGGGGTCACCACAGCGGAACTCCAGTCCACTAATGATTGGCAGTTGATTTTTATGGTGCTGAGGTGCCAGACGACACCCAACCTTCAACAAAGGCATGCCCATTCACGCATGCCTTTCGAACACCACTCGACTGCGGGGAGGACATGCAGACTCCACACAGAAGGCGCTCCAGCCAAGAATCAAATGGGAGAACCTCTTGCTGTGAGGCGACAACGCTACCGTTGCACCACCGCGGCTTCTGGAACCAACTTGCTTCTCCCTATTTGACCCCAACTTAACACAATACAGTGATATACATCCAAACCCTGCCCCCCCCCCCCCCCCCAGCATAGCTAAATCTTCTAATTCCACTAAAACCATAAATTTCACAACTCTAAACATACAAAGCCAAAGAAAGAAAATTCCATTGATGCATGCTTGGATAACTCAAAACAAACCTGATTTTACAACTATCACAGAGACATGGCTCAAACCTAATATCAAAGATATGTAATTCCTTCCCCCTGGCTATGCCTGCCTTAGAACAGGCAGACCAAATAAAAAGGGTGGAGGTGCTGCCTTACTATGCCCAAATACCTTCACTGTTGTTCCACTCACCAAACCTGTTCCAAAATTCTCCATGGCAGAACGATTAGTAGCCTTTATTGAATTGAACAACTGTAAGAGCCTCTGTGTTGTGATCTTATACATCCCCCAGCCAATAACATTCCTATATTAGAGGACATCCTAGACTGGACATCTAGCAACATCCATAATGAAACAATCATCCCAGGAGAAGTCAATATAAACTAGCTAGATATCTCCCAACAACATCCCGCTACCAATATTAACCTGTATAACTACCAATATTAACCTGTATAACTATACTTATCTCATCTCTGTCATTACCAGACCGAGCAACAACAGCAACAAAGGCTCAGTCCTAGACTGGATCTTAGTTTCAGATCCAAATAAAATCACCTCCTCTAGCACATTACCAAATGATATTAGAGACCACATACCTGCCTATATAATACAGAAAATCACACAATCACTAAGTAACCATCAGTGTAAGCAAACAAGGGACTTATCCCACCTCTGCCCTACTACCTTCAATGCAATCTTACAAAGTATTAATGGGGAATATTTAAAAACTCTTCCTATAAACAAAGCAGTGGAATTCTTCAATTCAACCTTCCATAGAGTCTTAAATAGTTTGGCCCCACTCTGCCAAAAGAGAGTCAAAACCAACCACACCATGTGGCTTACCAGACCCACAAAGCAAATTATGAGTGCAAGTGACAAGGCATGGAAATCATGGTTAAGATACAAAAACTTCACTGACTTGACTCTATATAAACAACTACATAAGCAAGCTAAATGCCTAGTCATCAGAAAATAAAACAAATACTACCAAACTCTTCAAAGCCATCATAAACAAAATCCAAAGAAATTTTGGAGTACTATCAATTCCCTACTTCTCCCAGGCTCAAGGAACAATCCTTGCCCCAACCTAGACAATACTCCAACTGAGATCACATCACTCTTTAACTCTTATTTTATTTACACCATAGATAAGCTTACCTCCACATTCACACATACTAACCCCTACCCAACAGAACAAACCTCACCTCTGTCTTCCCGTACCACCCACCCTAGCTTCTCTCTCTCACCTGTACCAACATCCACTATAGATAAGCTCCTTCATAGGCTCCAACCTTGTACTAATGCACCTGATAACCTACCTGCCAAATTCATGAAGATATCTGCTAGCACCATTGCCTACCCAATTAGTATACTTCTTACTAGATAATTCATGAGTCCCAGGTACCACAGATTTGGAAAAAGGCATATATTCTCCCTCTACACAAAGGTGGCAAAAACTGTGATATCTCCAACTTCTGACCCATTGCAATTCTCTCTCCCATCTCCAAAATTTTAGAAAAAATGTATCCACACTCAGCTTCTAAAGTACCTACTCGATAACCAAACTCTCTCTCCCACTCAGCATGGCTTTGGGCCTGGGCACAGTACGATCACAGCTCTCATTTCCTTTATGGATACAGTGAAATGTGCACATGACACTGGAAATATTGTCTCCAGTCTCTTTCTTGATCTCTCTAAAGCCTTCAATACAATATCTCATTCAATCTTTCTCTCCAAACTCTCCAACTTGGATATTTAACCCCCCCACACTAACCTGATTGTTCTAGCTACCTATCAAGTAGGCAGCAATCCTCTAAGTGGCAGCATTCTTTCTCACCTTTTCTTAACATTACGACAGGCATTCCCATGGATCCATACTGGGCCCCTTGTTATATAGCATACTCCTCAACTACCATACTACTTTTACTCACAGTACTGTCATCCAGTACGTGGATGATTCAACTATCATCTGCTCTGCCAAGTCCATATCTGAACTTCAGTCATCCACTGAAACTTGGATGCTCAACAATCACCTCACACTAAACCTCAATAAAACTAAACTCATATTATTCACCCCTAAAAAACACCCTCCTCAACAAAAGCGATTTCACTATCCAGGACAAAAACAGCACCATCACAGAGGTTGTGCCAAGTACCAAACTGTTAGGTGTTATAATAGATGAGAACCTTACATTTGACCTCCACATTCACAGCGACATCTAAATTGGCCCTAGGCGTGAGTGAGTGCATGTGTGTGCCTTCTGTGGAAGGTTGGGCACCGGGCTGGCAACTCGACACCGTAAATTCCACTGCCAATCATGAGCAGACAGGTGATCCACTGTGGTGACCCCTAACTGGGAAAAGCCGAAAGAAGAAGAAGATTCAGAGCAACAGAAAAAAGAAACACATCAAAACTTAGGCATGCTCTACATAAACATTTCCTTAGCTATAAAGCTATGAGATCCATGTGATATAACAGAAGTAAACAGGATATATTACTGTGCAGCTAAACGAATAACTGATAAAGTTCTACCACAAGAACACAGGGTAGTGAGGCAAAGGAAGGGGAGAAATCGAATACCATAATGGAAGTATAGAATAGAGAAAACTATCACATAACATATCATAACAATCACTCCAAAACTGTAAGTTAGGACATGAAGGGCAAATTGGTTTATAGCTTGGATTTTATTACTAGGCATCAGCGCTGTTTCCAGGATTAATTGTAGACTTCTAAAGTATTCATTACTAAGTTTTATTCACATTTGTTCATGTTTTATTGTTGATCCTTCATCAATTTCAAAATATTTATACACTCCCTCTTGCTCAAGTTCTTTTATATCACATTCCTGTCCCAAACTGATGTTTTCTTGGTGCTGCGGCTATCTTCTGAAAAGGTTTTGACCACTTGCAGTTGTGCTGTCAGTTCATCATCTGATGAACTATACAGTTTTAAATCACCTACAAAAGGAAGATGAGAAGTCTGTTTTCTTGGATTCAAATTGTAGCCATGAAGTTAATTAAACACCTTAATGGGTTACGGGCAAGACAAAAGAGCAGCACTGACAAAGAGTCACCCTGGAATATCCCCCTTTTAATTATTATCCCTGTAATAATAATTTGTCATTTATCATGGCTTAATTGCAAAGTGGTTTGCCAGTGTTTCATAGCCGTTGTAATGTAATCAGTCAGTGTAGGGTGTATGTTATACATTTTAAGCACTCTTTTTCCATGAATATGGGATTATTGTAAAATGCTTTTATATAGTCTGTGCATGCCATACTTAGACTTGTCCCCTTGTTACAGTTTTCCATTGTGACTTTATTTAACAACAAATGATCCTTTGTTTCATTTATATTGGTTTACATGTGATACAGATCACCCCATTCATCACATAAACGTGCATGGTTCTGCACAAACTATTCAAGAACCTACCTGAATAGATAAAATTAGTAAAAAACAATCCACCTTGGACTGGATATTATTAAATAACTCCTCTCACTCATTCCAATCAGGTCGCCTTCCTGATGGTCTGAGCAACTACCTACCCACATTTCTTATATGACAACACATATTCCCACCAAAACCTACTATGTTTAAACAACTAAGAAAAAACATAACTTTAATCTTGACAACTTCCTAGCTGACCTACAAAAGTGCAATTGGACTCCACTCAAGTACCTTGACCTAGATGATGCAGTGAACCTCTTTAATAAATCTTTCTTAGATATATTAAATGCACACACCCCTGTTAGAACCATCAGAGTAAAATCAAACTATGCCCACTGGCTAAGCAGAGACACTAGGGCCCTTCTGAAAACTAGAGATAAAGCCTGGGAACTATGGCTTAAGACTAACACAGTAGTTTCTAAACAACAGTATCAAGAACTTAGAAATAAGGCAAAAAAATAAAATAAAACAGGATAAAATAAATTTCTATCATAGCATTCAAAACACGTATCAAAAAACCCCTCAAAAATTCTGGCTGGCTATAAACTCAATCCTTCACCCAGGAAAATCTACTACACCAATGCCAAACATCCACAACAATTCCGAAAGCATAGCTACCATTTTTAACAAACATTTTACTGAATCTATAATTGCCCTTTTCAAACAGCAAACTCCTACTCCTGATACCAAACCTGCCAAGTCTGCAACTAGCAATGCCTCATTCTCTTTCTCCCCAGTTCCTACAGTCACTATAAAAAAACTACTACAGAAATTAAAACCTACTACACTTGGCATAGATAACTTACCCAGTGAATACCTCAACATTGCAACTGAATCTATAGCCTTCCCAGTATCAATCCTTATAAATAGATCCATTCTCAATAAACAAGGTCCCTCAATTGTGGAAAATTTCCCATGTAATCCCACTTCATAAAGGGGGACCTTCCACAGAACTGACAAACTATCGGCCAATTGCTGTTCATTCACCTCTTTCTAAGCTACTCAAAAGGTGTATTCATCTCCAGGTTATGAAATTCTTACTAACAAATAACCTTCTTGCAAACACTCAGCATGGGTTTCGCCCATCACATAGTACCACTACAGGTCTCTTATCCTTCACTAATACTGTACACCATCACAGGAATAACAACAACTTTTTATGGAATAACAACAATTTTGTATCTGCCATCTTTCTAGACATATCAAAAGCTTTTGATATGGTCCCTCATTCCAAGGTAACAGATGTACTAACTGAACTATAACTCTCACCATCTGACACAGCATGGTTTCATAACTATTTATCTGGCCATCAACAATTTATGGCAGGGTGACCTATCTCCACGCCTTCATTTATCCATTGGTGTCCCCCAGGGATCTATCTTGGACCCTCTCCTTTTCTCCCTCTTTACTAATAATCTACACAAAGCTACACCACGTGGTTCTATAATACAGTATGCAGATGATTCAACACTTATCTGTGCTGCCACTTCTCTATCAGCTCTTCATTCTCAAACACAGGAATCTTTCACTTCTGTTGAAACATGGTTAGCCAATGCCCATCTAATCCTGAACCCAAACAAAACTAAATTATTACTCTTCCAACCAAACAAGACATCTATCTCATGCCCAACATTTAACATAATAGCCAAAGACAATACTCTGATCTCCCTGACAACTCATACAAACCTTCTTGGAGTGGAAATAGACAGTACCCTAAAATTTGATTTGCTTGTCTCCCTAACTATAAAAAGTCCATAAGAAACTTGGAAGTCTATATAGGCACAAAAGGTTCCTGACCACAATGGCCAAAATTACATTAGCATGAACCCATCTACTCTCCACTCTACTATATGCCTCTCCAATTTTAACTAACCTAAGGAAAACTGACTTATCTAAGCTAGAAGCATGTTATAATAAAATTGCTAAGCTTGCATTTGACTGCCCATATAGAACACATCATTGTACAGGTTTAAGGATACTAGACTGGCTTGAGCTTCCCAACATTATTCTTTACAACCAACTCTCTCTAACTCACAAAATTGTAACACAACCAACAACCCCTGCACTACAAAATCCCATCCTTCCTTATAGCTCCAGCAGACAACTTCACTCTAACAATAAGAACTTACTCACCGTCACCAAGGCCAACAACACTGGTGGAAAATCTTTATTTTCCAACTGTCTGTCTCGTATATGGAACTCCCTTCCTAAATCCATTCTTTCAATCTCATCCACTAACCACTTTAAGCCATCACTTAAAGCTTATCTAAAAAATAAGTGCTATCTTCCTGTACTAACCCCTCATGAGTGCTCTGATACATCACAGTATACCCAAAACATATTCAACGTCTCCCCCAGTATTTAATCCTTTGTTCCTACCGACCTGTCTTAACCTTATATCTTAACACCTTGTAATAACATATTTTTTCACTCATTTTTCATGTTAGCATTCCAAATATTTTTTTAATATTTTTAATTTTATTTATGATTTATGTATAATTATGTTATAGTTGTGTTGATTGAACACTTTGATGTAGGTGATTTCTTTATATAGGAATCACTTAATTGGTTTGATATTTTCATTGGGGGAACATTTGAGTATTACATATAAAAGGAGCGTTCCACTGTTAGGGCTTGGTTTTCTGCATTGATAAAGGCTCTTCAGGCCGAAACCGGTCTGGTTTTAGTCCTAATAAAGGCTTGGATTCCTCTACTTGTGCTGGCTGTTTTGTTTTGGCTATTGGATTTTTTTGGCCTTTGCACTCGCCGTCCATGCGCGGATCTTTTGAACTGAGACAACGTTATATCTTGACATAAGTCATACCTACAAATAGTACTAGCTATGTTCAAAGCCTAGGTTTTGTTGTCAAGATGTAACAAATTTGTATGTTCTTATGTATATTACATTTTGTTTACTTTATACTATATTAATTATTGTAATGTGTGCAAATTTACTGTTACTCATGGAGCTTTTCTCCTCGGGCCTCTGGTGAAAAAGGACCTGTGTCCAGTCGGACTTTCCTGGTAAACAAATGTTAAATAAATAAAATAAATAAATACGACTTTTTTGTTACCCTTTTTTTCTATTACCATGATTGAGTTTTCTTCTAAGTGACTATAAACTCTGTTGGCATCACTTCCAGTGTATAGTTTATACATCATTGGAAGGCAAGTTATTGGTCTATAGTTTTTAGGACAGCTTACAGGTTCACTCTTAAGCAGAAGAATTGTTTTTCCTGTTGTTAACCAGGCTGGTGTCTGTTCACAATGCGCATACAAATAGTTCTTACTTATGGCTAAATCTTCATGTAAAGATGTTAATACTTTTAGCCAGAAGTTAGGTACTGCATCTCGGTCTGGGGTTTTCCAATTAGGAGATTTTCTTAACTTTGTTTCAGACTCTAGCTGTTATTTCATCTCATTTCATATCCTGTACCTTTGAACTTCTCATTCTTTCTTTTACTTCTTCTATCCATTTAGCATCTTTGTTATGTTCCACAGGATCGTCATAGATATTTCTCCAAAATGTATCTATTTCTTCTTTTTTTTCATGGTGTTTTAATTCCTTCTGCCTTGTTTCCCAGTTCTCTATAAAACTTTTTTGGATCATCAATAAATTGCTTTTTTTTGCACTTTTCCTTTATATTTATCTGCATATCTTCTAAGTCTTTCTGCCCATGATGATATTTTTAGTTTGTTATTTGCAATGGTGCACGATGGATCCTGATCTGTTCTGATACTGCTCATTGTTTTTATCACATCCATCTTTCTGAGAATTTTTGTTAATCTGCTCCCTCTTCCATGCTCTTTTAATATTGACACCTCCTGTCTTAATTGCTTTATAGTTTTCTCTATTTGATGCTTCCACAATGGCATTTGCTTTATCCCCTTCCTTTCCCTTACTGCCCTATGTTTTTGTGGTAAGACTTTATCTGCTATTAATTTAGCTGCACAATAATATATCCTATTTACTTCTGTTATCTCATGAATCTCTAAAAACAGTCCTAATTACTGTATTAATTTGTTTTATCAAACTTCTAACTTTTGAGGTTTTATAGACTTTCTGTAGTATATTTATTTCAATGATCTTAATATGTCTGTCCATCTCTGTTAAATCAAGCAACACTTCTCTAAAATCATTTTCTTTTAAACTGAGGGCACATTCTTTGTTCTCTATTTCCTGCAGGCATGCTATAGAAAGTTCCAGATCATCGTCCTATGCCACATTCTCTTCAGTTTCATTCTGTGTCATCTGTTGCTCTTTTAGAGTTGCCAGAGTTTCCTGTTCATTCCCTTACTGTGCAACTACAACTGAACTTTTGTGCTGGTTTCCTGTGGAAGGGTCCAAAGTATCTACATATGGCAACTGATCAGATGTTTCTCCCTCCCCTGGTTTCTCCTTAATTTGGGGATCCATTGCTGTATCCTGCTGTGATGTTATCAAAGTTAGATTTTCTATACTAAATCCTTCACTTGGCAGGTGATCCATAACCTCATTTTCTATTTCCTTAACTTCTCCATTACTAATTCTCTTTTCTACTTTCCCTCTTTGTTTTCTTATTTTTGTATTGCAAAGTTTTCCATATCTGGATGCGTTTGCCTGTATTTCTGTTTAAATACCTTTGGTGCTGCTCTTTTTGTATTGATTGATTTGGGAGCTTTTCTCCCCGGGCCTCCGCTGAAAATGGACATATATCCAGTCGGACTATCCCGGTTAACAAATGTAAAATAAAATAAAATAAAAATGATTAGTTTTGTTTTCTCCTTTGCATAAATATTGCACCATAATAAATCACTTTCTCTTTCCCATACCCATATTTCTTATTCACGTCTCCTGGTCCTCTTGTTTCTCCTTACTTGGGGACTCATTGATCCATTATGCTTTGATATAACCTATGTTAGACTTTCTACACTGAATCCTTCACTTTGCAGGTATTCCATAACTTCATCTTCTATGTTTTTTTTAATTTCTACTTTATTAATCTTCTGTTCTGCATTCCCTCTTTGTGATCTTATTTTTGTATTGGGAAATTTTCCATATCTGGATGCTTTTGCCTGTATTTTTCTTCAAATATGTTTGGAGCTTCTTTTCTTGTATTAATTAATTTGACTTACTCCTTTGCATAAATATTGCACCATATCCGATCTCTCTTTCTTTCACATGTCCATATTTTTATACCTTTCAAAAATCACTAGATTTTGTTCTTTTTATTTTCACACTTACTCAGTCACTTCCTTTTCCAGATGGTCCAAGATTACTTAGTCTTTATAATGTTTTTCATAAATCTGTTGTATTAATGAACACAAATTTTTAATTGAAGCTTCTGACAATTTTTCTTGTGCAAGCATTTTCTTTCCCCTCATTTCTTTCTTAATGTTTTGGTATATCTTCTGTCTGAAAATTCTGGGCTTCATGTATAACAGTAACAATAAATAATTTCTTTCTTTCTTTTTTATCCTCAGTAGTCCACTCTATTGTTTTTATGGTACTTTTTGGCTTATAGATTTTTGTGATTTTTATGAAGTACTAGTTCTTTCTACAACAGGGGGGGGGGGGGCATCTTCCTCCTGGACCTGGCCTAGCCCCATTGTAAGCAATGTTTCTATGTCTTCAGGATTCTACACTGTAATTTTTTTTCCAGTCCTGCCACCAGTGCAATTACCAAGATTGTCATCTTGGTGAAATTCTGTGAAAAACAGGGTCCACCTCATGAAGGTATTCACCAAGACTTTAGGATGAATTAAATTCCAGAAATACTACTCTCCTTTGCTTGCTGATTTATCATCTCTCTATTCTATGTGAATCCTTTGTTGAGGTGCCAGTGGTCTGTGATAGTGGACAGGAACTTCTCATTTTCAGTCAGTGGTATTTTGTTAGCATCCCCCCCCCAGCCAATTTCACATACCCTACATACCATGTACGTTATAAGCCCGGCCCTATTTCAGGTTTACTGATATGTATGGACAATGGCTCCAACACCATTTACATAGCTGAACATCTGCCCCCCCCCCTCGATATGGTCACATGAATGCTTGTTACCTCTGCCTCTTTCTACAAGGAAGGAGCCATGTTGGCTTAGTACAAGAATGATAACTTAATTTTCAGCAACACTGTATGGCATTTTACAGTGTGCAGATATCCTGGGCACAATAGCCCTGTATGAGTTGAAAAATAAAAGAAATGCATAATACACAGTGAAGATACAACTGATTGTTAACAAAACAAATATGAATGTATCGATTAATGCATCCATCATATGCAAAGTAATTTAAAAAATTAATTAATCAATTAATTAAATTAATTTGTATTAATACACAGAAGTAAATACAGCCCCTCCAACAAAAAAGTAAAGGAAATTAATGGCATTTTACAGTGTGCAGATATCTTGGGCACCATAGCCCTGTACAAGTTGAAAAGTAAAAGAAATGTGACAAGTGATGGTCCCACCACTGCCAACCAATGTGTGATATGTGATGGTCCCACCACTGCCAACCAATATGTGATGACCCCTCTCTGGGCCAGTAAACAATGAGCCTGAATCCTCACTACTGACACTGGGGAGGGATGTGCACTTGGAACAGAAATGTATACAATCAGTATTTCCAGATGCAGGCCTCTCTGTATCAAGCACACTTTCCCTTAAGAGCACACAAGGAATACACTCAGCCCAGGATATGGATTTCTCTATATCTGTCTCCTTCCAGGTTGCCAGTAAGACTCCTCACTGGTACAGCTGTAGGGTTAGGTCTTCAGCTGAGTGTCCAAGCCAACTCCACCAGCACCCTCTCTGTAAACCCAATGCTTCATGTCCCTGCCCCAAGTAGCTATCACACACACACACACACACACACACACACACACACACACACACACACACACACACACACAGAGTAAACCACAGAATTCAAATCACAGGAAATATTGAAAATAATATTGATGGACAGGTTCATACAAATAAAGAAAAACAATCTTTAAACTAAGTAAGCTTTATTATATTCCTGACTGAATAAATAATTACTATTCCCTAATAACGTACTTGACAGAGCAAGGCACAATGAAATACATGAGCAGTCTTTCTAGTCAGGTTCCCCAAAACAGAATACTCCATCTTCAGAGATTACTCCCTGTAAAATATCCAAGATGGCTTGCAGAATGACCTCATCTGGTCACCTGACTCTAGGTTCTCACACTACTCCCCTTTAAAATGGTGACAGGAATTTAGCATAGACAGCTACAATGCTTGTCTAAATATTTATGGCAGTGCCTGGAGCTTCTCCTCTTCTTGCTGAGCTAATAAACAAAGATTTCTTCCAGACCCACCATCTCTGGTCCTATTCAGTACTGTGGGGTGCAATGTTAATGGTTTAACAGCTCATTTATATATCCCTTATTTTTCTTAAAATATGCTAGCTGGTAACCTTTGCTGTTCCAGTGTCCTCTGTTAAAACATATACATTTAATTCAGTTACAATAATACTTGTACATTTCTTTTCATCCCAGCAGAGTGCACTGTTGATACATTTTAACACAAGCAAACCTCACAAATACATTTTCACCACAACCATCTGTACAAATCAGTTTGATGTACAAATGACATAATTATTTATAAAATTCCAGCTAGCTATGTTGGCACAAGTCATACATCCACCCCCTACTTCTGGCATAGATGGCAGTACCTACTATCGCCATCAAAATATATAATACACAATGAAGACACAAGTGATTTTTAACAAAACAAATATGTATTTATCAGTAAATGCAACCACCATTTAAAAAATAATTAAATAAATGTAAGCTACATATTAGTACACAGATGTAAATACAGCCCCTACAACAAAAAAGTAAAGGCAATGAAAAACAAGTATACAGGTCATGTAAGGAGGACAACAGCTGCATAACTGAGTAGTACATTACAGAATTAACCAAAGCAATTTACACATTTCCAGTAGAAATGGTTAAAAGCATTCTTGAATGTCTACTTATGTGGAAAGCAGTCAGTTATATATCACAGACTTAACAGATTTGGGGGCTACAAATGTCAAACCCCTGACCTTGCTAAAAAATGATCCAACACTCTCATCTAATAACTTGCCAGATGTTCACAGAAAATGCTCATAATGTCATGTTACATTCTTCACAAACATTTGCAATGTACCAAATAACTGATATGCATGCCTATGCCACAGCAAGGGACAAACAATGCATATGCTAAGCTATCTGTGTATTGTGAAATGCAATCCATCAGTAAGATTGAAATGTAGCATTCTATAATAAATGGCACTCAAAACAGGTTTTGCAAACAATTAACAGCATACAGCTCTCTGGATAAACAGTCTCCCATACTATGATACACATTTCCTTACATACACGATTACCTTAATATAGTGCTTCTTCAGTCCTGTGAGCACTGTGAATATGCAAATGTTGTGCAAACTCATTAGTATTTAAGAATTCCAAAATCTGCACTAACCACAGGGAATGTAAACATGGTGTAAGGACCTACACTATTGCATGCACACACCCTAACTCTGCAAGGATGAACACTGAGAAGTGTTACCTGTAAGTGCTTGCAAATATGAATGATTAGTATAACTGTTGTATCAAATCAGGGTGTGTCAGGGAGAAGAGACTTACAAGAGATTTTGTGATGACCCTTGACCAACTTAGGAGAGGAACATTCCTAACATTAATTGGAATTGCCTATGATACAATTTTATGCCTCTGAGTACATTGTGTCTGCAGCTCTAAGGAAGTAGATTACTCACTGAAATGTATAAGGTAAAGCACATATCAGTCTTGTTAGAGAAGCATAAATATGAGTATGACATTCACAAAATAAAGAGAAGCAAAGACGTGCAGTGTTCATTTTTTTTTTTTTTTTTTGTTGTTTGTTTAATATTGTGTGAGGAAAGATTATTTTTCTGTCACCAGTATCACAGCTATCCACACATCTAACTGTAAATCACACCGGACAAAGGTCAGGATTTTTTTTCTGTTGTACTTGCAATTTCAATTGAGACTATGGCACATACTGTGTATAGGTAATATGTTTTTATCTTCACAGTATAATGTGCCTGGCACATAGTGGTAAGAATCTGAACTGTGTCTTGTGAATGCCCTGGTGTCCTGGGATTCTAATCCAGAGATAGCTGTGTTTGTGTGAACATAATGATGTTTAATAAGCATATATTCATATTGAACACAATGAAGTTGATTAAATAACTACGCTATAGATTTTAAGCACTTGTTTCATGTCTTCTCTATTTCAGTACCCTATTTTTTCTCTTCATCATTTGCATGCTGTTTAGCATTGCACATTCTGGACTGGCTCAATCCCCAGTAGTGAACTATGGTTCATTGCCTAAGGAAAAAAGTGAAAAAAATAATTTAGGCTGCCTTCTGTAACACAAACAAGCCTGGTTGTGGTGCATGGCTGTCAGCACTCTGGAAAGTACTCAGTGAATAAAATACATCTGTCTGGTAACTTTTACTGTGGCACTAGGTGAAAGTGCAGTGATCTCAGAGAAAGAAAACAGCTAATGCAGGGTTTGAATCCAGTAAAGTGATAATTTTAAATGGGGGGGGTCTGAATACATATTTACACAAATTCTGTGATATGTGCTGCCATTTGAAAATCAATTATTCCCAGTACAGCTAACAACATGTCAGCTGTTGTCTGTCCCCTTAACCATTATTTAAATAATTACAGTCCTGATAATGTCAGTCAGAAATTAAAGTTTTGATATGTCAAGGAGATGCGAGAAAGATTAATGTGTCACTGTAATGCACTTCTTGCTCTGGTCATGGCTAGGTATATCCTATGGATGAATTGTTTTTCTTTCAGCTTTTTTTTTGGTCAATTTTTTTTCTAATGCTTTGTGGTACTCTATTCAGTTGGCAGTGCACAAACATGGTTCACTTCCTAAGGAAAAGTGAAAATGTAAGTTGAGCTACCTTCTGTAGCACAAACAAGCCTGGCACCAGTGCAAGGCTGTCATCACCCTTGATAGTATTTAATGAATAAATTCTCAGCTAACTATCCTTATGGTACAAGGTAAAACTGAAGTGAACTGAGAGAAATAAGATGGGTGATGCAGGATTCAAATACAGTTAATTTATATCTATACAGGAAGGTTTACTATATATTTACACTCATATTTTAGATCACTGTGTTGTGGGAAACCCAGCTATTCTCAGTGTTGCTAACAGAATGTGAGCTGTTGTCTGCTCACTGTCACATTATCTGTCGGATAATGTGGGCCACAAATTATATTCCTGATGTAAGGAGATGTGAGAAGGATGAATGTGTCACTTGAATCGACTTCTTGCTGTGATCATTGTTAGGTATACACATAGATTGCACTCACTTTACTTACAGCTTTTTTTCTCTGTCATTTTTTCTAATGCCTTTTGCATTTGTAACCTGCTTAGTAGCACACAAATGCAGTTCGCTGCCTAAGGAAAAAAGAGAAAATGTTAATATAGACTGCCTTCTGTAGTGCAACTCCCTGGATAGTACTCAATGAATAAATTCAACTTCTCAGGTAATTTTCCCTGTGGTTCATGGTGTAAGTGCAGTGATCATAATTAGCAATGACAGAGGGGGTCAGAATGTCACTGTCAAATTTTGATCAGGAATGTTACAGTAAATGCATGTGAGTATCGTAATTGTGTTTATTACCAGAGATGTATCATTACTGCTTGCTACAGAAGCACAATATAATGTGTGCAAATTATGTTAAACATGACAGTGATCACATTTAATGTAGAATGCACATGTATAGATCTGATGTGCACAATATTTTTGTTCTAATTATTGAGTTCTGTATCATAAGTATGTATTTATGACAGTATGTGCTATGAAGGATATATGTAACCTAGTCCACCATGTCATGCTGGTCATGCAACTGCATGCATGTGAGATGTATTTACAAACACAAACACTGCCTTTCACATAGAAATGCAGTCCCATGACAAATGCCGAAGTAAAATCACAGACATACAAACATCTCTTCATTATTTCTACATTCAGTCTTAAATTAATACACCTCTAATTACCATCTTAACAAATAAATTCTCCTGTGGCAGTTATCATTAATCAGAAAAGTTTAACATTTTATCATTTTTTTCTCTTGGGTTCTATTCAATCTTACCAATGTCCAACTCCCAGCATGCCAATATGTCAGAAGTCATGCCATTTTTCTTTCGAACAGCCATGACTATAACCAACACCATAAGGCATATCTGGGTTTAACATTGGGACATGTCTCAATAGTTTGAGCATCACACATGGCCAAATGTCACTACCATTTTTAACACCTTCTCTTTTTCTTGATGTATTCATTGTAAATGTGTCTGGCAAACCATTACTGTGCTTCCAGTTGCAGAAGTGAAATTGGCAAGGCTGTTCATCTTTCCACATAAGCTGTTTTATGTGAGATCTGAATTGGGCACCAGTTCAAACCCATATTTCTGCATATGTGGCTGGTGATGGTAGAGATGGTGTTCCATTTAGAGTGCAAAGGTAGGGTGTTGAAGAGTCCAGGATATTTGTGGGACCTCCTTGTGAAGAGCTGCAGTGTTAGGCTACTGCAAGGGAGAATATACAGACTCTCAATATAAGGCTGTGGCTTGGAATAGCTTAACCAAGGCTGTCTCCAATGCAACTGGCATCACCACTATAGTAATACAAAGAGGTGCAAGAGGGGCAGGGTAAGAGTCAATAGGAGGATGAATTTAAGTCTACAAACACCCCTCAGTTGAGTAAGTATTGTGTCCCACAACCTGTCTATGATACGGCATTAATTAGTCAGCAAATGCAGTTATTAATTCATAGGTTCACAGGTTCATAGATTAGTACTAGGCTAACTTACCTTGTGGGTCATTTTAATCATAGTCAATTATACCATATGAGAATCAAACCCTGCACCTTGTGTCTGTAAGGTAACCCACCATAGCTGGTATGCCAACCACCCTTGATAATTATGATTTCATACTGTACAGCTTCCACAGAGATTGCAGAAAACAGTGAGAAACATCAAGGAACCTAACTCACCTCAGGGAGGCATATGGTAAGTATGCATCTGTTCTGATTGCAAGGCACAGAAGTATTCTTGGTTCATCACTGTCTATCATCCTGATAAGGCATAACTTATATTTTATAATAAGCCTACACACTGCTCCAATCGCTCTTGGTTATTGCACTAGGCAATGAGTACATCAGATTTATTGTGTGTAGGCTCAAGTCCAAAAAATACACATTCACTTTTTGTACAGGCTACTACTTATAAGATATTTTAATTTCAATTTTGCATGCCATTAACAATTCAATATTTGCAAGTGCAATTTTTACCTTAGAAAGTAGATATCTGACATGGCACAGTGAAAGACACAGTTCTGTTAGTCATGTCATAGTATTGTTATTGACTGTTTTTATGAGACATTCATGCCTTCCCATCACAACTGAGTGTAGCTAATGTGTACATATCTGTTTCTCATATTGTTTTATGTATTGAAATAATAATGTAATGTGACATGCCATTGATCTAATTCTCTCTGTTTTTGTCTCCCCCGACCCTTAATCTTTCCTTTTTTTTTACTTTTTCTTTTTTTCTAATACATTGCTTCTGAAAACAATATGACCATCAGTCATCACAACTACTGGCATTCAGCCTGTCATACCTCCACACCTGACTGCGGGATGACAACAGGCAGCAAAGACACCTAGAACATCTAAGCTACAGCCTGTGAGTGTTGCCTCCACAGCTCCTGCCGTACCTGCTCCACATACATCAGGTAGCTCTTCCAAAGCTGCTGGTGCAGTGGTACTCTCCAGGAGCAGTAGTACTGCAGGTGGCAATTTTGTCACACAACATGAACTGACAGGGCTGGTGGAGAGCATTCTTGAGAGGGGCCTTTGTGCCTGAATCAGTAGGGGTGAAAAGGTCCTGTGTCATATTGCAAACACAATGCCAAGTCCAGCACTGACCCAGGCAGCTCACATACAAGAAATAGATAACAATTCTGAGGGTGAGGACCAGATTCTCACTGTTTTCAAGCTGGACATGGCTGCACTTCTGAGGTTCCCTCCCAATCTCCAGTAATGGTATCCCCCAAAGTTTTTGTGTCCAACACCATCCCTGTCTGGCTTATATGTGCTGTATGTCTATGCCTGCTACTTAACCTACCCACAAAACCTGACCCTGTCATTCCTAAGCATCTTCCCCAACATTCTTGTCTCTCCAAAAAACTGGGCACCACTGTCCTATCAACCTTTTTTCACATGTTTAATATAGTCAGAGAATAGAATCAACACAACACACATGGCCATAAATGGTCCATGGAAAAGCCTTCACTTTTGTCCTCAGCATTTACACTGAGGTTGGCATAGTTCACAGATCCTGAGTGAAGATCAATGTTGTTCAACTTCCTATAGATTTTGATTTCAGCCGCAGTAGTCTGGTTAAATCCACAGTGCTATGGGAGTACAGAGTAAAGGCAGTACTGCAGTTACTGTGACAGTTCTTCAGCTGTTGGATGTAATAAAGTAGAAGTTTCTATCTGGAGTGTTGAGAAAATTGCCCTCTTTGTAGACTGATTTTTTTTTTTTTTGCATAGTGTCATGGGTTCAGCTACAGCTGTTGGTCATATTTTTATTTTAGGACGTGTTATATTCCTATTATATAGTTAACTGCAAACATACTTATCTTCTGTGCCAATAGTTCAGTAGCATATCATTTGAATAGTGCAGCAAGAAAGCATTTGCAAAAACATTGCAGACTGAAGACGGAGACTTAGTAAGGCACCTCTATCGTGCTTACATCTTAAAGCTGGTTGTACACTCCTATCCCTTCTTAGTAAACACTTTATTGTACAGAGAATGTCAGATTAATAATCAGGAAATAAGTAAGAGTAGCACACCATACAGATGGTCCTACAGATGGTCCTACAGATGGTCCTACATGTTCCAGAGAAAACTCTGTTGCTATTATTCTCTACATCGCTCTTTCTTACTCTCTCTTCACTCCTGCTGCTTCAGGAAGTTGTCACTGTCCTTCAAGTGTGTGATTTAATGTGTGTAAAGTAGGAGTTCCTTTGTGGAGTGATGAGAAAATGCTCAAATATATAAATAGATTTTTTTTTTTAATTTCAAGGGTTCTAATCCAGGCATTAGGTAAGTGTTGCTGACTGTTTTTAGTACACTGCTGTATGTGTAGCTGTTGCCCACGTTATATTGTTATCAGCCACTATTAACCTGCTTCTGTCATAGCCTACTTGGTCCCTTCCTCCCTCTCCCCCTGTGTATGGCTCCTCCCCCGTCTGTGTCATCAGTCTGTCTCCCCAGTATTTGCACAATACCTGGTGAAGAGCAGCACCTGTAACTTAAGGTAAATGGAAGTACACAGCTTATGGCAAAATATTGTGATTTTGTGCCTTTAGCTGCATTATTCTGGTGCTCTTTGTGCTACTGTGATTAGCTATGTATAGTCAGATTTATCCACTTTTCAACAAGCTGAAGAGTTAAGTGTACAGCTTACAGTTGTCATGAGGTTAATGAAGAGTAACACATACATTCTCCTTTTCTGCAATCTGTTGTCACATCACACCAGTGTGAAGTAAGAGTTCCTATGTAATGTGTTTAGATAATATTCAGGTCTGTAGATTTTTCTATAAAAAATCTCAAGGTTCAAATTCAGATGTATGCCAAAGTGTTTTTGAATGTGTTGTATGACTCCTATGGGTGTAACTGTTGGCTATACCTTTCCTTAACACACCATACTCCTACTGCTATATTAATGTGCTTGCTACCTGTTGTGAAGGTTGTCTTATGCAGATCTTGCATGAATAATTATGATGATAAAGCAAACAGTGATGTAAACAAATATGTGCAGAAATGAAACATGAAATAATCTCTTAGTATAAGTATATGTGTATTTGTGTCACCAAACGTGCACCTCTTTCCAGCTCTTCTGCGTCCTCCAATAAACTTCCTTGATTCAAAACTGTTTCCACCAACAATAGTGGGTTTTGTCCCTTATGTGTGTCATAATACACCTGTAGCATACATATAATCATTGAATAACTGCAACTGCCATGACAACTTTATAAAAGTATGACACCTGTAACATGACCATAACACATATCCATTCAGCATTCAATCAGATTCAGACATGGTTATGTGTGTATACTGCTCATTTACATGAAAGACAGCACAGAACACCATAGGCTACCGCTAATTCCCATTCTAAGTTCAACACCTTAATATATGATTACACATGTGCTAATAGTTTGCCATCAGCAGTGCAATTGAGCATAGGCAGAGCATAAAAACAAAATTACAACAAATAATTATTTGTTTAGGTTGCACAATGTCTGTATATCTGTATTGAATTTTGACAACAAGTTATTTGGATTTTAGAGTGATGTAGACTCAGTTACATCAGTCTGTTAATGTATGTCTGCACTCCCACGGTTACACTTGCAACTGTGTTACAGTGTTAGATAACCTATTCACAAACACTCCATCACTGCTATTCTGAAGTGCACTGTTATATTTAAGAAGTGTCTGTCTGTACTGTCAGTGCACATTGTACAAGCATGAGACAAGTGACAGTGACACTATAAATGTTTACTATTTCTGTGGAATAATTCCAGATTGAATTGGCAAGAAGCTTGACTGATAATCCAGTGATTTACAACTGTGATTGTCATTGGCTTGCCATTGTGTGAAACAAATACATGTCCCTCACTGTAACACAATGTACATGAAGGACAGTATATAAATCTTAGCAGAGAAGGATGTCATTACATGGGACAAGCTAAGTACTGTTATGTTGGCCTGCCTACAGACATATATTTGTTTCAAAACCTGTGATACACAGTGACAGCTCTTCCAAACAATTAATTTGTACTAATTACAAATGTGCTTTTTCACATCATTGCATTCAGACTTCTCCTGTGGTGCTTGCAACTAACACTGTGCTCTGCAGATTATGTGACTAGGTGTTCAGGAAGTTCAATTCTCACTGTGGAGAACTTGAGTGTTGGGCGATAGTGACAATTAAGTCTCACCTAAATGTAGATGTGCTACTTCCACTGAGGGGAATACATTTAACTTAGGACATAGCTTGCTGTGCACATTATCCCATTTTTAAAAGAGGCATTCCTTGCAATACACTAAAGAGGTCATCCTGTCAAAAGTGCACTTTCTCCCCTTAACAGTCAGACTTCTCCTGTGGTGTTTGCAGCTAATACTGTGCTTTCAAAACTGAGTAACTAGATAGGCAGGACGTTCATTTATCACCATGGTGAACTTGTGTGTGTGCTATAATATCAGGTACATATAGATTCCTGAACAGACATGCTGTATCAACTTCAAACTAGGAAACATTTTACCTGGGTGAGTATTCCACTATCCCCTTATCCAAGTTTTACCAGAAACATCTGCTCTGCAACACAGTGATAAAGTCATCCTGTCAAAATTGCACTCTTTCCCCAAAAGCATCAACATTTTTTCTGTGGTATTTGCAGTTAATATTGTGTTCTCTAGATTATGTAACTGTTTATATAGGTGGCTCAAATCTGACAGTGGTGAACTTGGGTGTCTGTATGATTCTAGTGTCATGGAAGTAAAGTTTCAGCAACAGATGTGCTGTACCTGCTTCTACACAGGAGAACATTTTGGAAACAGCTTGATCTACAGTTTATCTCACTTTTAACACAAATTTCTTATCCGCAACATCATGATGAGGTCATCCAGTCAAACATTCATTTTGTCCATTACAAGTCAGACTTGTCCTGTGGCACTTGTATCTAATATTGTGTCTGTGTTCTCTAGATTGTATAACTAGACAGGTGGGGAAGGTGTGTGTGTGTGTGTGTGTGTGTGTGTGTGTGTGTGTGTGTGTGTGTGTGTGTGTGTGTGTGTGTGTGTGTGTGTGTGTGTGGCTTCAATGTCACTTACATCTAGCCTCCTTAACAGGTGAGCTGTATCAACTTCCAGTCAGCAGACAATTTTAACATGAGAGAGGAAGTCTCCACACACTTATCCCACATTTACCACACACATCTTCTTTCCATTCCACTGATGAGATCAGCATGTCAAAATTACACACTGTGCCCTTACAACTCAAACATCTCCTGTGGCACTTGTGGCTAATTCTGTGTTGTATGCATTCTGTAAATAGAGAGATAGGAAGTTTAAAACTGACACTGGATAACTAATGTTTTTAATTTCTCCAAGTCTTTTGGGTTTCTAATACCATGACGGGAATGGACCCCATTCCTAAGTCAAATTACAATTAAAGTTCATGAAATTAGTATTGTTTCACTCTTTGATAGGTTCATAGGTTCATAGGTAGGTACTAGGCTATCTGCCCGAGGGCATTTATAAGCTGAGCCAGAGTGTATCGGCTTTCATCACCCCATTGATTAATTAACTGAGCCTTTGTCAAGCAGAGCCAATGAAGTGATCCCAAGGGTGTATTTTCTATTACCCATTCACTCGTCAAGGCTTCTCTTGAAGAGTGTTAGTGAGGGGCTCTGCCTAATGTAGTTAGGAATTTTGTTCCAAAGCATGGGGAGTCTCTGTGACAGGAATCTATCCCTCCAACATGTTTTATTTATTGTTGTGGTGAGGTTTAGCTCAGTAGAGCACGTGGCTCGCAATGACTTGGATTTCTTTAAGTGGAGCATGTCCATCAATTCTGAGTTGGACATGGCTTTGTAAGTCAGGCAGTGATCACCTCTGAGTAAGCGATATGCCACTGAGTAGAGCCGGAGTTTTTTCAGTCTGGCTGCATAGGACATATGTTTGAGGCCAGTGATCCTCTTGGTGGGGTGCTTTTGTGGTCTTTCCAGCTGTTGGAAGTGTCTTGTGAGGTACATCTCAAATGGGGCATTGTACTCTATGATGGGTCTGATGAGTGACGAGTAGAGGGGCGCTATAACCTCTTTATTTCTAGATGTGAACCCCTTAGTAATTAGATAGGCACATAGAAGGATTTCCTAACTACTTTGGCAATATGATTGTCAAAAGAGAGATTACTATCTATCTGGGTCCCCAGATCTCTTATTACCTCTTCTGTTTTAAGGGGGGCTGCTGCCTATGTGGTAATTCGTGGGTGTTTTGTTTTTCCCAAATGGGATGACTATGCATTTTTTTGGCATTTAGCTTAAGGCCATGACTTTGACACCAGGTGTCTGTCTCAGTAAGGCCTTTTTAAAGGATGTGCGTGTCAGCCGGAGAGTCAGTTATGGCTCCCAGTTTGCAGTCATCGGCGAACTTGGTTAGCCACAGTCCTCCTGTGTTTCCCTGTTCTTCTGAGTAATATATGCTGAACATTAGAGGTCCCAGAACCGAGCCTTGTGGGACACCACTTGTGACTGGTTTAGAGTCGGACCTGGAGCCTGCTATTATTACCATGTGAGTTCTGTCTGTAAGCCAGTTGGCAAAACATCTTGTGACGTAGGGGTTTATGTTCAGGCTGGTGAGTTTTTCTATAATACCCGAGTGAGGAATGGTGTCAAACGCCTTGGCAAGATCAAGGTAAGCTGTGTGAACCACCTTTCCCTTGTCTATGGCCTTGGTGACTGTCTCGAAGAAGTCAACCAGGTTTAGTAGGCATGATCTGCCCTTAACAAAGTTGAACTGGGTCAGGTCAAGTGTTTGGAGGTTCCCAATGTCTTTGTTAATGAGCTCCATGATGATGCGCTCCATAACCTTGCAGACCAGGCTAGTCAGGCTTATGGGGCGATAGTTACCAGGGTCAGTTGTGGCCCCTCCTTTGTGGAACAGAATAACCATTGCTGTGCACCATTCTATGGGCACATAGCCTGTGGAGAGGCTGAGGTTGAACAGTGTGTTTAGGTGGGGGGGTTAGTTCGTTCTGTAGTTCGTGCAAGACGCAGCCTGGGACACCATCTGGCCCCATTGATGCTGTGGTTTTGGCTTTTGAAAGGGCTGTTTTCACCTGTGCTTCTGTGATTTCCAGGACACTACCCTTTTCCGGTATTGTTGTGGGCCCTTTTGAAGGTGAGAGGGAGGTGAAGTTTGCACTGAATCGATCTGCCAGGATGTTGGCAATATCAGTAGGTTCAGTATATTTTGTGCTATCTTACACTAGCTCAGAGCATATCTGCAAGTTGCCACTTAGATTCTTGACATATCTAAAGAAGGCTTTGTGGTTATCTTTCAAAACCTTGGCTATTTTTCTTTCAAAGTTAGCCTTGGATGATTTCATGAGGGACCTTAGTTTCTTACTGATACTGATCAGGGATGTCTTTCCTTCTTGGGATTTGATTTTTTTCTGAATTAGTTTCCTCCATCTGTTGTATAACCTGTTTATGGCAGGGGTCTACCAGACTGGTTTCCTTCTCTTATGGGAGTGAGTCTTGGTTTTGCTAGGGATGGCACGATCCATGCATCCTTGTAGGTGCTCATAGAGTGCAATTGTAAAGGATTCTGCATCTTGGGCAGCGTTATCTTTTAGCGTGGGGGCTGTGAAACTTACCACCTCTGCCTTAAGTAAGGTGAAGTTTGCTTTAGAAAAGTTTTTCACTGTGGTTTCATTGGTTGGGGGTGGTGGGGGGGTGTGGACATCCAGGGTGATTAGTTTATGGTCTTATTTAACCAGTGATGGGTTGACCTCTGGTACGGAACACCTGTCGCCCATGTTGGTGATGACCAGGTCCAATATGTTGTGGCCTCTGGTAGGGGAGTTTATCAGCTGATCCAGGGCATTTGAGTTGATAAATTCCAGGAAACGCTGAGCCTGGGAGTTTGTACTCAAGTCGTTTTCCCAGTTAATGGTAGGGTAATTGAAATTGCCCAATATCAGTGTGTTCGTTAGGACCTTCATATTTTCCAGTGTCTCCAGAAAGGTGGAGTGGTGGTCCTGGGTCATGGAGGGTGATCTGTAGCAGGCCACAATTTGCATTGCAGATTTGCCCGATGTTAATTGCACATGGATGATCTCAGAGGTATCATGCTGTGCCACTAACCTGGGGGTGTGGGTATCCTTGATGAACATGTCAAAAGTGCTCTAAGCAGCACCTGCAATGTGCCCAATAATGACTCCTTCTGCAATTCGTATGGTGTTACATGAATTGTTCACATATCTAAATATGACTGTAAATTATTTTTTATAAGGCCAGTTGCTCCTACTATGATTAGAACTGTCTGGGTATCTTTCTTCCACATGGCTCTCATTTCTGCCTGCAGATCGAGGTATTTTATGACTTTGTGTCTCTCTGTATGCAAGACACTGTAGTCACTAGGTGTGGTGATTTCAATGATCAATGCTACTTTTGTCTTTTTTTCTTGGACCACTATATCCGGTTTTCTAGCATCTATCTTTTGGACTTTTGGTATTGGGTGATCCCATGTGATGTAAACTTCATCATTTTCTATGATTCTCTGTGGCTCATGTTTCCAGTGTTGTTCAGCCACTTCCATACCATAATGTTTGCACAATCTTCAGTATACCATCCCTCTGCCATTAGAGAGTCGCAACCAGCAATAAGGCGTGTGACTGTTTCCAATTCAGTTCCACAAAATCTACATATGTCTGTTTCTCCCACATGTTCAATGGACTTAGTAAACCAGCGTGTACGTAGCCCACTATCTTGGGCTGCCAATATTAACCTTTCATTTCTTGATGTAAATTCACCACTCCTTAACCATTCCTGCATTCATTCTTGATCAACATGAGGCTCTTCCAGAAGTTTTCTATACTTGCAACTATATTTATGTTTTTTCCAGATTTCTTGCCTTCTCACTAGGTCATTCACCTTATATTCTTTCTTTTGTTTTTTAGCACATTCACTTGCTGCCTGGTTTTTATCCACTTCTGGTTTGATTTCCATTCCTGCTTGAAGTCGATATGCTTCTGCTAAATTAAGCACTGATGTCATCTTAGATTTATTCTCCTCATGTTTCAAAACTTTCACCACATTTGGATCTTGTGAGGTCAGTAGATATGTGTGGAGTCCACGATTGCAGATCTATACATGTAATAAATTTCAAGGAGGCCCAACCCTCCTTCAGAAGGGGGAATATATAATCTTGGTATACACTGATTTTTATAAATCATTTAGTGAGCATGAAGCATCCTTCTTGTTTTAATATCCAATCTAGCTATCCAACACTTTTTGGGGCCAGTCAATCACTCCAAAACTATAAGTTAGGACAGGAAGAGCAAATTGATTTAGAGCTTGGATCTTGTTCCTAGGTGTCAATGCTGTTTTCAGGATTAATTTAAGTCTTCTAAAGTACTCCTTACTAAGCTTTATTCATATTTGTTCATGTTTTATTGCTGATCCTTCATCAATTCCCAAATATTTATACCCCCCCTCTAGCTCAAGTTCTTTTATATCACATTCTTGTCCCAAACTGACGTTTTCCTGGTGCTGCAATTTTCCTTTTCTAAAGGTTGCTTTTGCACATTTATCAAGACCAAATGACATTCCGATATCATCTGAAAAAGTTTTAACAACCTGCAGCTGTGCTTTCAGTTCCTCATCTGATGAGCTATACAATTTTAAATAATCGACAGAGAAGATGAGAAGTCATTAGACTTTGTTGTTTTCTAGAAGCCAGATTATAACCATGGCCTAAGCTGTTAAGTAAACAGCTTAATGGGTTAATGGCAGGGCAGAATAGCAAGGGTGACAGAGAGTCACCCTGGAATATCCCCCTTTGAATTTTTATCCCTGGGATAATAGTCTGTCCTTTATCATGGCTTGATTGCAAAGTGGTCTGCCACTTTTTCATGGTTGCTGTAATGTAGTCAATCAGTATAGGGTGTATCTTATACATTTTTAAGCACTCTTTTATCCATGAATGTGGGATACTATCAAATGTTTTTTTGTAGTCAATCCATGCCATACTTAGGTTCTTCCCCTTCTTACAATTCTCCACTATAACTTTAACAACAAATGGTCCTGTGTTCCATATTCTTTTATTGCCCTTTTGTTCTATTGCCATAATTGAGTTATCTTCTAAATTACTGTAGACTCTGTCGGCGTCATTTCCCGTGTATATTTTGTAAGTCGTCAGAAGACAAGTTATTGGTCTATAATTTTTAGGGTAGCTTGCAGGCTCGCACTTAAATAAGAGCATTGTTATTTCTGTTGTTAACCAGTGCAGTGTATGTTCAGGGTGTGCATATAAATAGTTCTTACTCATGGCTAAATCCTCATGCAAAGAAGTTAATATTTTAAGCCAAAAGTTAGGTATTGCATCTGGGCCTGGGGTTTTCCAGTTAGAGGCTTTTCTCGAGTTTATTTCAATCTCTCTGGCTGTTATTTCATCCCGTTTCATATCCTGTACCTTTAAACTTCTTATTCTTTCCTTTACTCCATCTATCCATTTAACACCTTTGTTATGTTCCACAGGATCTCCATAGATTCTTCTCTAAAATGTATCTACTTCCTCTTTTTTTGGTGGTCTATCAATTCCTTTTGCCTTATTTTCCAATTCTCTATAAAACTTTTTTGGGTCATCAGTAAATTGTTTATTTTGTGCTTTTCTCTTATATTTATCTTCATATCTTCTAAGTCTTTCCGCCTGTTTTGAGATTTTTAGTTTATCTCCAATAGTGCATAATAGATCTTGGTCTGTTCTAATATGGCGCATTGCCTTTATCAAATCTATCTTTCTTAATATTTTTGTTGATCTGTTCCCTCTTCTATAATCTTCTAACAATGATACTTCTTGTCTTAACTGCTTTATAGTTTTCTCTATTCGATATTTCCTTGATGGAATTCACTTTCGCCCCCTCTTTTCCCTCGCTACCCTATGTTCTTGTGGTATAACTTTATCAGTTATTAATTTAGCATCACAGTAATATATTCTGTTTACTTCTGTTATATCGCATGGATCTCTATGGACAGTCCTAATTACTGTGTTCATTTGTTTTATCAAGCTTCTGACTTTTGGGGTTTTATTAACCTTCTGCAGTCTATTTCTCTCATTGATCTTGATATATCTATCTTTGTCTATTAAATCAAGCAACTCTTCCCTTAACTCCTTTTCGTCCATACTGAGGGCACATCCCTTGTTTTCCATTTCCTGTGGGCATTCTATAGAAAGTTCTATACCATCTTCCTGTGACACCTTCTCTTCAATTTCATCCTGTGTCATCTGTTGTTCTGTCATACGGGAACTCACTGGCCTATCACTCCTCAACATTGACTGCACCAGAGTTTCCACAGTTTCCTGTTCCTTTCCTTCCTATCTAGCTTCAAGTGAATGTTTATACTGGTTTCCTGTGGAAGGCTCCAAAATATCTTGATATGGCACCTGACCAGTTACTTCCTGTTCCACTGGTTTCCTCTTAATTTGGATATCCATTGCTCTATCCTGTTGTGGTGCTTTCTGCATTTGATTTTCTACACTGAATCCTTCTCTTTGCAGCTGTTCCATTACCTCAATTTCTATTTCGTTGACTTCTCCATTACTAATCTCTTTTTCTACTTTTCCTCTTAGTCTTCTTATTTTTTGTATTGTAAAGTTTTCCATATCCGGATTCCTTTGCCTATATTTTTCTTCAAATATCTTTGGTGCTGCTCTTTTTATATTAGTAAGTTTTGCTTTCTCCTTTGCATAACTATTACACCATATTAAATCTCTTTTCCTTTCCCATGTCCATATTTCTTCTTCACGGCTCCCGATCTTCTTGCTTTTCCTTATTCAGAGGATTCACTCCATCCTGCTGTAATGTAATCTGTTTTAGACCTTCTACATTAAATCCTTCACTTCACAGGTACTCCATAACTTCAACTTCTATTTCTTTAACTTCTGCTTTACTAATCATCTTTTCTACATTGAATCTTTGTGCTTTTAGTCTTTTTGTTGTGAAATTTTCCATATCTAAATGCATTTACCTGTATTTTTCTTTGAATATCTTTGAGACTGCCTTCTCCATATTAGTTAACTTGGCTTTCTCCTTTGCATAAATATTGCACCATATCAAATCTCTCTTTCTTTCCCATGTCTATATTTTTTTTTACATTTTCATTGTAATAGGAATCCCCATCATTGTACTGTCATGTACAGTTGTGTTCAAGACAACACCCCTTATGTAAAGTTGCACTTACGAGACATATTTTCTCTGGTAGCGGATTAGCCTATAGCTTTGTATTATCCCCAAGCAATAAATGGTTTTGGAAACGCAATGCTTGCATCATGCTTTCAAACATGAACCACATCAAAGTGGTTGTATGAGTTACGCAGTGGCACTGGCTGCTCATACTCAGTTTTCTGGACTGAGTAAGTACAGAAAGAAGAGGTTTGAATCCAGCAATGTCTGACTATTGCCTGTGAGTTTTTTGCCTGTTATGCTGTGTAAAGCTTCTAATGCAAGTAGTATGTGTAGTGTTACTGTGAACTTCAATCACCTTTATACATTTTTAGAAAAACATCATCATATAAAAGAATGGTGATGTCATCCATTCAAATGTGCACTGTCAGAACTGTAAAAGAACATCTTGTGTGGCACATGCGATTCAGGCAGTGTTCTGTTCCTTGTGTTCAAATCCAGACATTACTCATTAGACTCACTTTTGTCACTGTCTATAAATGTGCAGGTATGTCACAATGTTGTCATTCAGCTATTTGTTGTCTACATGTATGGATGGGGATTCCTATTACAATGATTCCTGCTCCTTTTTCACACAGAAATGATTTCTTTGATAATAATAATGCCATGGGATGACATTTGGCTTTCCCATGAGAAATACTAAGGCTTGCTTATCTAAGACATGTGTTAATGTAATATAACCCCTATCTAGGGTTGTCCAATGACATGTGGCATGGGGACACAAGACTATGTTCTGTAAGCTAGTGCCTTAGTAATGCATGTGTTTGAATCTGTGATTGTGGCTGATTGCCATTCTCCCATCACATTGATGACTGTATTACACATAACGTGTGTCTGGGTATACCTGGTAGCAGGTAATATTGTATGAGAAACACACATGGAGCAACAGTATTTTAAAGAAATGACAGGCACACATCTTTCTTGCAACAATAAAATGTAGCATCAGTGGCAACATGGCACATTCATTTTTCTGGTTTACTTCTCCAAGTCTTTTGAGTTTATAATACCTTGATGGGAATGGGCCCCATTCCTAATCAGGGAATGATTAATTCCATGAAATTAGTATTATTTTAATCTTTGATATTAGTCAAAAGTACTTTTCCCAGCACCCGCAATGTGCCCAGAACTGACTCCTTCTGTAATTCATATAGAGTTACATGTATTGGTTGTTGTATCTTTCGGCTTTTCCCGGTTAGGGGTCGCCACAGCGGAACTCCGGTTCACTAATGATTGGCAGTAGATTTTTACATACCGAGCTGCCAGCTCTGACACACAACCTTCAACGAAGGTACGCCCATTCACGCATGTCTCAACACAGAAGACGCTTTAGCTGAGAATCGAACAGGACAACGTCATACTGTGAGGTGACAATGCTACCGCAGCACCACCACCGCAGTAGTTACATGTATAGGTAACATACCTAAATATGACTGCAAATTTTTTTATAAGACCCATCGCTCCTACTGCCATCGGAACTGCCTGGGTATCCTTGTGAATCCGCAAGTTTTTTCATCAGTGTGATGCTGCATCCTTCTTTCACACTGCCCTCACCTCTTCCTGCAAGTCCTGGTATTTTATGACTTTGTGCACTTAAGACACTGTAATCACTGGGTGTAACAATTTGAACGATCAATGTTACATTTATCTTCATTTCATGGACTACTGTATCTGTTTTTCTCGTATCTGTTTTCTGAACTGTTGGTAAGGGTGATCCCATGTGATATAATTAATTTTTCCAATATCGTGTAGCTTCTGTCATCCCATAATTAGGTGTTCAAAGCACACATTGGCTTACTGTAAGCATTGCCTGCCCTAATGCTGTTATGCATGAATGACATCCACAACTGTTATGTGTACAATTACAGTAAGAGAAAACTCCCCCAGACCTTTTATTGCATACAGATTGCAATACAATCATGTGATGTAATGACATCACATAGGTGGAGCCACACAGCTTTGTTAAGACTTCCACTGTGGCATATGTGTTTCATACACATGTTTGTAATCAGTGGGCTTACATAGCTTGCTGTTCAATTCCAGCCAAGGGTAGCATTCTATGAAAGTATTGAAATTAAACAACACTGAATGAAGGTATTATTCTCAATTTTTGTTTATTAGTAATGCAAATAATATATGTGTTTGTGTTGTTTACATGCTATTATGACATTGTTTGCTGTAATATGTTGTGAGCATGCTCAGTATAGTCCTGTTTACAGATGTGCTCCATTTACATACAAAGACCTTGAAGTACTGGAGTGTGATCAGATCAGTGTTGTCATTTATGACTTACATATTTTGATAACTATTATATTACTGTTTATGATAAGCATTTATCTAAAACACATGCTTGTCTAAGTAATGCTGTCAATGTAATATACCCCCTACCTATGGTTGTCTAATGACAAATGTTAAAACGTGCCCTTCTTGGCTGCGCCTGACACAGCTGCTGTACAGCTCAATGCTTTGTCTATACAGGATGGATTGGAGGATGCAGCACTACACTTAGTTATCACACACACATCGCTGTACATACATGTCATATTCAATAACTGCACTATTTGTGAATGGCCCCTAATGTATCCACTGTCCTTGATAACTATTAGCACAACTTGGCATGTTATCAGCATTGGTATCCCCTTTCTTACAATGTTGCATTTTGGTCCTCTCACATCCATTGTTAGCATGTCCATTTTTAAGTATGTACATTGGTAAACTCTTAAAAACAGAATTATTTATTATTGCCATCTATATGCATGTCTTTCTGTTGAAAAATGTATATTTGTGGCATCATCATATTTGAATACATTAAATGAGTACATTTTTTCCATTTATCCTACGCTCATAACTATCCTTGCAGTATTCACATTGTATTCTGTGTATATTATCCCAGTTTCACATTTCCTGCATCTACATGCTTAAAAATCACCTGCCTTTACTTCATATAAGCTGTCTCCACAAGCTTGATTAATACATTTGCCTACAGACAAATACTTTTGTTTACATTGCATACTTGTGCTCCCAGCATTTTTTCATGGCTGTCAGTACTGCTGCTGGCCACAAAACGGTACTTTGAATTGTGTAAGTGCAATGAGCAGCATATATATTCAATAAGCACCGCTGCTCATTATGCAAATGAGCTGCAGCCATGTAGGCTTCGCGCAAAGCCTACAAGATTGTTAATGAATCCCAAGGTAAGTGTTTAGAGCATTTTATTTAATTTATTACTCTCTGGTCCTATAGCATTAGTTCTGAAGTTCCAAATAATAATGCAGTTTCTTGAAAGGCCCTTCAAGAATAGATTAGATAGGGTTAGTTTTGCACTGTGTCACAACAGGCAGTATTGATACCACACACAAAGAGGTTCTCAGGTTTGATTCCCAGCTGGTAGGCTTTCTGTGTGGAGTCTGCATGTTCTCACTTTGTTCACATGTTTTTTTTTTCATGTGCTTATTTTCCTATCAGATTCCACAGACATGCAGTAGATGGAATGGACACCCCATACTGGCTGCAGGTATGAGAGTATGTGTGTGTGTGTGTGTGTGTGGTATAAAAGAGCAACAGTGGCAAGGCTAATCACCCAGTGGTATGAACATTGGCTCTAGGTGATTGTCACTGTCAAAGTGACACCCTGACCCCATGTGCAAAACTGGGGGGAAAAAAGAGTTGTGGGTGGAGTTGTAGTAAACCTATGGAGGAAGGGGGAGGATGATAAACTGCAGTAATGTATAAATGGAGAAGTCCACCCAAGATAATGTGGCTAAGGATTCATTTGGGTTTTTATGTCTTCAGACGAGCTGACTTTGTTGTGAAGAGTTTAATTGCAGCGGTCTTTCTGATCATTAACATTGCTCTTCGTCCATTTCTGTTGCTAAGTTATCAAAGTGCAGGTTGTAGTTATTCTGAAAGTACATGAAACAGCAAAAATAATCTTTTAAACACATTTCTGAAATGGAAATAAATATGAACTTGTTCCAGTTTAACCCAGGCTTCAGTAGTGGCCCATGTATTATTGATGCTGCAAGGACTGATAGAGGCAATTTTAAGTATCTGTGACTGAGACTGACTTGTAAGTAAAGACGGTTCATTATAACAGTAGTATGGCCAGAACTAAGGTAGCTATCCCATGAGAGCTTTAGTTCATAAGGAATAAAGTATGGTATGGCCAGCTGGGTTTCTTTAGTAGGTAAGGTTGTATAGTAAATTGCCTTTTAGAAATCTAGGTTAACAATTTCGGGAGTTGTTTGCAACTGGTGTATATTAATTAGGCTTTGAGCGTTTGATTTTGTATTGTATTGTATTTGGTTTTTGATGTGTGTTTTGTTTGAAAGATATTTGAAAGGTGGAGTAATAACATGATGTATAGGAGAAGGCACACATTATTAATGATGTCATTAGTGGGAACATTATGGAGGCAGTTGATGCTTCTAGTAGAGAAGACGATGGTACTAGAATGTGTAGTTAGAGAGGATGTGAGATGTGATAGTGGTAAGACTGGTTAAAAGTAGGAGGCAGTATGGGGTGGGAACAGTTGGTTAGGAGAGGTGTTGGTTAACTGTTTAATTTGCAGCAAAAATACTTTAGCCATGTATATGTATTTGTAATCCAGAACATCCTGTTTTGTTTTGTGTTTTATAAATCTTGTATAAGACAGATAGAGGAATGTGCTTGATTTGAAAATTATGATGGGTTGAGCTGGATACACATTATGTTCCTGGACTGAATATGACGTTTTTAGTATCAAGACATTGCTTAATCAAAAGCTGTTAGGTAAAGGAGTACTAAACTTTTAAGTATGAGGTGACTCCGTGACATTTTATGCACTATGATTAGCGTTAGTATGCACATGTTGCATTTTTGAATATGCACTTTTGAATGCAACTCTTTGAAATGGGAAAAACTACTTTTCTGAGTACATCATGTAGCTTTTTAATTTTTCTTTAAATTTTAAAATTGATGGTATCTGTTTATTTGTTATGATTAACAGGCCACACCAGCAAAACCATTTTCAGATACAACCTGTTGCACAATAAAACAAATTGCAAGTTTGTGGGTTTCGGACTACAGAGTGATAAAAGTTTGGCTCCCACATAGATAATGTGGGTTCAATTAGTGAATCGGGCTCTGGAGTGACTAATGAGGAAATCTGGGAGTCAAAGGCCAATGCCAAGGTTGCCACTCCTGGGGGATTAGAGATGCTACTACAGCCAGAGGTAGCCACTGTGCAGTTTATGAACAGAGACGTTCATTTGGCTCTGCCAAGCAGGATGTGTGATGTAGTCTTCATTGAGCATGTGCAGGAATTTGCACACTCCCAACAGAAGGAATAGCAAGCCATTGAATTCTTCTGTTTGCAGGCATACATGTTAGCAGTCATAGAAGAGGCAATTAAGTCTAGAAAAAAATGGCTAAGTAATTTATAGCTGTCTGGATGACAAGACCAGCTCTCACCCAAGTGTTTGGAAATAAATGGACAAGGCCATAACAAGCACCCTAGTTAGCAGGCCTTGAGAAGGCAAAAATATATATAAAAGTACTACAAATTGACTAATGCATACCTCGGCACTGAGGGTAACATTTTACCGGCAGAACTATTGCAGAATATATGACTGTACATAAAATAGTAATGACAGTTATAACAATCACCCTAACAGTGCCAACAATGGTCATCTGGCCTAAATACACTTATACATGTTGTGGAAACAGAGTACGCAATCTAATACAACTGGGGTGGAGCAGGGTGAAGGCAACTGCATGAAGATTCTGGATATTAAAAATAATCTATTAAACGGAACATACAGCAGAATGGTGTCGCTTGGTTAATAATTAGATGGAATTAGATCTATAGAAGTCCTTCTGTTTGAACTATCTTAGGCTGTTTGACTATTTAGAAGACATACTTTGTGTAAAAATGAGTGTTCAATAAAATGTGGAGAAATATCTCAGATATGATAAACTGCAATTCAAGAGTATTTGTTTTAATTTTTTATTCTGTTTCTGCATTATGCTGGAAAATATTTTGTCAACTTCATGTGTCTTTCTATTTCGTGTATTTCTTTTTATGATGTGATGCAAATGCTTTTGATGTTTAAATAAAATCACCTGCACTCATTCCAAATCAGTATTTGTTGAAAAAGTATAAATAGGTCTAAAATATCTGTACACACTGTCACCAATCACACTATACTAAAGCTTCTACAAGAAATTAGTTTAGCATTTCATCTGAAAGACATCACTTCTGGAATGCAGAGCCACTCTAAATGCTGGAACTGACTCCTGTTCCTTGTGACACTGAAACGGGTTAACTTTGTAATCCATTAGATTATGAACATATGAAGCTCTAATGAATAAACATCTACTGAAAAGTAATTAGAGACATTGATGTAGTGTTTAACCTGTATGGACATCGAAACCCCGCAGTGGCCGTAATTACAGAACAGACTACAGTAGGTTTATCCTTATGCCACTGGTTACTAAACCTTTATATGCTAGGTGATTACCACAAAGAGAGAAAGTAAATTGCCCTCTGCAAATTTCTACAAAATGTTGTATCTTTACACTTAGTTTAACTGATAATAAATATTTTTTTCATAGAACAGAGTTCTTGCTTTCTGCGTAATCTGAGTAGCATGCCCACTTCCACAACCACTATTTGTCTAACTCCCTCTTTCCAGGGCAGTTTATTTTTATTCACTCTCTTTTTTACTGTCAGCAAAGAAAAAACTGCACCAGTACACTCTAACTTTACCTTCTGGCTGTACAAGGTCATGACCTCTTGTGTTTGCTTGACCTTTAAATGTGAATAGCACTTCATTCCCATTGTATCCCTCTGTGCTGGCCTCCGTGTCATCTCTTTACTCTGCACTCCTTTTTAGTGATTTAATTCCATCACCCCAAGGTACTGGCACTTCTGTGCACTCATCTCTTCACCCACCTTATTGCTGCATTCTGTCACACTTTATCATTTTCAGGATAAGGATTCCAGCCCTGCTCATAGAAAGCTGAATGCAGTTTGTTGAATCAGTAACATATGATTGCTTGTTTGCTGTCTCCTCGGAATTCTGACCTGATGTATTCCAAAAGCCTAGTAATATTTCTGTTTGACCTCCCTGGAATTTTTCAAAATGTGTTTTGCTAAAATCTTTTCACAGTAGCCAAAATGGTATATGAACACATCTATGCTAAATAGTAATTAATGGAATGGCTTCATTTACAGACTTTTTCCAGGTGTATATTCTCCTAATGGAGTCATACACTCACATCATAATATCTATAGCTGGGTATTTTATTTATCACTTAATTTATCTTATTTTATATATTTTATTGTATTTACTTCATTATTCTAATTCCTTTCTTGTTTAATTGCACTGTGGAGCTTTTTTCCACAAGCCTCTGCTGAAAAAGCGCACTAGCTTAGTCGGACTATCTCTGTCAACAAATGTCAAATAAATAAATTTAAAATATTCACACATATATATATATATATATATATATATATATATATATATATATATATATTACTTGAGTATTGTACAAACATGCAGAACAAAAAGCAACAACATTTTAAATGTGATATATCTAAATATCATAATTGCAAAAAATATCAATAAAAATCAATTAAATGAAAATGTAAAATCTTTAAATGCTGCCTACTTTCTAGTGTCTCTGTTAGTAGATCCAGATGTTACATGTTCAGGAAACTTGGCAAAAACAACACATATCTATAGACAAAAAGAAAAAAAAAAACTTGTATTCAGCTACATATAATGCTTTCCATTAGCACAGCAAAACTGTACTTTAAAGCAGATGAATATGCGATAAGTACACTCCAGTAGGCTATAATACTGGTACAGTATAGGAGAAAATGTAGATGGAAATTAAATGCTATGTTTGAAAATGCAATAGAACTTTTGCATGTCAATAACACCATTAGTTGACAGTGAAGTATAACACAATCCCTGAGATTCAGAAAAACTGTGGCCACAATTACTGCTGGCCCTCTTCTGGTTACTGTGCACGCATGACAAGCTCCGATACTCATTAACAATGAATGAGGCCAGACAAGTGTGAGCGATGAGCAGCTCATTAACTATACCATCTGCAGACACAGTAGGGACTGCAGAAAGACCATGTGGGAGCATGGTGCTGCTGCAGGGACATATGAGCAACAGTAAGGCTTGTTTCTTGAGAATGAGTTCCAGTGGTGTGCAATCCGATATTGCATGCACAGTTGCATCAAGAGAAAAAAGCTCTGCTACAACCCTGTGATGCTTAGGATAATTTGTGGCTGGTAGTAAGGCAATTAAGGTGAAGGTAGGAGGGTATGGCAAGTGCCAGGGTCACACAAATAAACATGTGACATAGACAAGACTGAAAAGGAAGGCAATGGAACAAACAGGATTGTGAAAGACAAAGAAGGGGGCATAAGACACACGAAGGAAAGATAGTGGTGCCTGGTGGTGCAGTAGGCCTGGGCAGCGGCAGGGGGTTCTGGTCTGGATGCTGCTTCCAGTGGAAGATTACCTGACACCCTGAATACTGCCACCACTTCGTCCTGCCTCAGATGATGGAGATTGTGCCAGACAAGACCACAACATAATGATTTGTCAAATTAGGTTCTCTAGCTGTCCAATTCAGACATCTAGTATCCGGCCAGTACTCAACCCCACAAGGTTAGCCAACTGCCAATGGGTGACAAAGGTGTCACCTCTGCTGGCAATGATACTGGTATAAGAGTCCCAGCATGTGGTGCAGGGCTAACTGTAGTGAAATGTACAGTAGGGCTGGAGGTGTGGAGGTTACTGGGGCAGGCTTGGACCCAGGTGTGCTTGGTGCTTCTGGTGTCGCTGGTGGTGCTGCTGCCACCTATGGGGAGCTGACAGGCCTTGCCTAAGAGATGGGCACAGGTCTTAATGCTGCTGCATATAATAGTAAATTAAATGGAAAGAAAAAAAATAATAAACAGAATAAATGTATCTAATATAAAGGATAGCATCAAAGTAGGTGGGGTGAAAGAATTCCAAATACAGAACATACAGCTGATAGGTGCTTATTGTATGATTAAGTTAAGCTATTCCAGACTTTGGTCTTATACTGCAGCCCTTGGTAGCCCTCCTGCAGAGCCTCAGATTGGAATCCTGATAGAAGAGCTAGAGAAAGAATTGTAACTCTTCCATGTCACCTCTGCACTCTAAAAGGAGAACTACCCATCTCCAGACATGGTCTCACTTTCAAGAACCTCAGTGAAAAATGATATAAAATTGTTACTAAAAGCAATCTCATGCTCCATCTGCTGCACAGTGATGGGCATCTGGGGGCACCTTATTTGTGTGATGAGTTGCAGGGTAGACTCATATACATACAGGATTATTATGGTTTATAATGGCACTTTAAGGTGTGATGCATGGAAGTTCTGTATCCCTGTGTATGCTGTTAAAAAATCAGGCACTGTAGTGATTCCATTCACATGAAGTTGCCCTGTAGGCGTGGCCTGAATGGTGGATGTGCAGTGGCTCAGGCATGTGCTCAGTATCAAAGAGACCGGAGTGTGATGACTACCAGATGTTCTTGTCACACACACTATAAGGAGATAATCCCTAATTAGCAGAAACATCATGCATGGCCAGGTGAATCTGTCTGATATAAACATGACAGCTAGCAGACAGCCTCATCGTGTTACAGAAGAAACTGTAGAGCAGCCATATTCAGAAACTATAATACCCGAGATACAGAAGAACTGGTCAAGCAAACATGACGCTCTGTTTGACCAAGACGCTACCATTTTAGAAGTCCATCTTTTTAAGTAAAGCTGATTTTTACTGGTAAAGAACCTGTTGACATTGTAAGAAAAAGGTTTGTCACTACATGTAGGTGTGTATGAAAAGAGGAATTGCAAAGATAAAGCCTTTGTTGGGTTGATGGGTTGTTAAGCAGAATGGAAGATACATCCATCAAAACATAGTCAAAGCACAGTTCAACACATTTTTGCTGGGCGCCTGACTCCACCTGCAGTAAATTGGACCGTAGTGTGCATCAAAGATATCTGATTTGCTAAGTATTTTTAACCCTGTGAAAACTAGCAATGTCACCTTGGTCATTTGCAGTAGCATGGGCATTGTTTTGTGGGGTCATATATTCAACAAAGTTATGTGCCGGTCATTAATTAAAAAGTGTAGGTACAGGTATGTAACTGCCAGCCACACAAACAGCATGCTGTTTGCCCGGGGGGTACTGGTGGTGTAAGTATTTGTAGGACAAAGTTAATATTTCCACTGTTTTCCGTATCTACAGAGCAATGCCTAAGAAATGGGGAAAGCAGAAGCACACTGTACATGCTGAGACTTGTGCCAAGAAAGCCACCTGTAAGCCAAGCTCTCCCAGAGTTCCACAGTGTGGTGCTGGATGTTAGGCAGAGCTGGGCTGGCCACAGACACAATCAACTGACGATAACCCAGGTGTACAGACCTATTTCTGTGTAAAAATACCTGTTAATCCTCTGTGCCTCTTCGTCACCATCCAAATTATTAAAGCTGTCTGATTTAAAGTATACAAGTACATGAGGGGCTCACTCTCCACTGTCATCTGCACAAGGTATGCAATTAAATTATTTATTGTTATCAAGTTAATATTTGTAAAACTTAACTACATTTATACTACAGATGCTGAGTCATACTTACTAGGTGTGGAGCCCAGGGGACCATTAAGCAGCCTAGCCTAAATTTCCAGTTGCTGGTAAGCACTGCCTGGATATGTCACTTGCTCAAGATCACAGCATAGGCAAAGGAAGGCTGAGGGAAACAAACCCCATACCACAAGTATTATGACTCACAGCCTTTACTGTCTGAACCAATTGCCAGAATATTTTGTACTTTGGTTTATTCAGGGGTAATTCTTTATCCAGCAACAGTTCTGTGGCTCTGCAACCTCTGATAAGGATAGCAGGGACGAAATGGCATTTTCAGGAAGTACAGAGTTTGTGTAGAGCACTGGGAATGTGATCACTGCATCCCCAGTATAGACAATGGATGCAGGTACTATTCCTGCAGATACACAGAATACCCACACTCCTCAAACAGGATAGTATAATAAGGAGGCTATCAAGCAAGAAAGTATGCTGGTCCCTAGTAGAGAGGTGTCAGAATCTTTTCCTAGAACCCATGGGCAAAAAAGGTGCACACAGAGGGTGTGCAATGGTGCTCACTGGAGACTTGGTCACCAGCCTCTCCTGAGACTGGTGTGTCAGTGGCTGCAATGCAGCATATGTGTAAGGCCATTGTGAAAGTACAGGTAAGTACCATCACAGCCATGACAAGGTTAGTGTGGGTGATGCAGGTTGTATGTGATGACCTATGGAAGTTCATGATGTCCTGTGTGTGTGATTGCTTGGAAAGACTCAGTCACACTGGAACATGTAGTGTCCTCTTAGGCTCAACTGCCAGGTGTTAGGGGTCCATCCACAATGTTGGTCAACGTCTGCCTCCATAAATGGTAGTGATCGTAACAATGGACAACTAAGTGCCAGCACTTCTACGTCTACACCTGTTGTGCAGGTATCTACACCTAGGACAGAATATCCCTGTGGTTATGGCAGTTGCCACAATTGCTTGCCTTGTAGGAGATATCGTTCATGGTCTGCAGCATACCAGCATATAGCCAGGATCATGGTACATCTGGTCAAGTCCTGGTAGAGCCAGCTCTCTTGTGTGGCAACATGCATGGGATGCTGAAACCTTTGCCGTTCATGCTCTTTATTTGTCCAGTAGATGAAGCTGCAGTACTACAACTACTGCTAAGGTCATGACCCAGCATATTCACAGCCTCCAGTGCATTTCATACACACATACATGCACACATGCATACATGTACACATGCACGCACGCACACACACACACACACACACACACACACACACACACACACACACACACACACACACCCCATGCCCCAGCATATTCACAGCCTCCAGTGCATTTCACACACACACACACACACACACACACACACACACACACACACACACACACACACACACATACACAGGCACACACAAACACACACATACACACACACACACACACACACACACACACACACACACACACACACGCCATGCCCCAACATATTCACAGTCTCAAGTGCATTTCACACACACACACATATGGTACCACAAACACACTTCCACTCACACTGGCCATTCATTCATAAATTTACATTTAACAGCACATTTTGCATTCATAATCCATGCATACATTTCCCTGTGACAGACATCAAGTCCTGTGCTCCTGTGAAAATGCTGATAACTATAGCCTGCCTCTTGTGCTTTTTAACTTTAATAGCCTACATCTAATGCATAGTGTGGCCAGCCATTGTATGGGTAAGTATAGTCTTGTATTGGGCTTGCATGCATCACCTTTACTCTAGTATATATACTTTATTACTTCCCTAAGCTATGTGTAAGGCATTGCCTCTTTGTCAGTGGCATGGCATACTGTGCCCACCTCTGTCTAATATGGCCATACCTGTTACTCTTTCCTGCACTGACTTCTCGTCTGGTTAACCCTTCATTGCCTGGTGTGCAGCAGACTGCTGCTCTTTCAAGTTTAAGCCCATAGCTATAAGTTTCTTTGTGAGTATGCTATTGTGTAACACTGCACACTATGACACTATTTTTGCATATGTGCTAGGATCATACTGCAGGGCACCACCAAATGAGTGCAGACAGAAGAAACGCAACTTCAGCAGTCCATTGAGTCACTCAATAATATTTCTTGTTTGTGAGTGGGCACAGTTGTACTCCTAGTCTTTTGATTTTGTGAATTTCTTATGGGTATTATAAGGCAAAGATCTGGGACATATCTGACATTTCCAATAAGATGCTCCTGTGGGAAGTCATTCCTTGCAAAACATTGGTACAGGTCACAGGAGTGTCATATGTGGGAGTCCTGATAACTGCCTGGGTGGCCTGCACACAAATTGTAGCTGATACACTGTGTATTACAGACCACCTGGTACTTGATGGAGGGATACACTTAATTGGTCATGTACATCCTTCCCAGTTTACCAAGTAGGGCCTTTATATCAAATTGCTTATAGTCTATGGGCTCCAGTACCTCATGGAAATTGGCTACATCATAGAAATCCCACAAAGTGTTCTCTCCCTCTCCTTTGTGGTGCATGGAAACCACAGATACTCCCCAAAAAACTGATGGAGTATTCTCAAGGCAGATGCCTGACATACCACCAGTGTGTCCGCAGTAGGTGACTGATAGGTCCTGTAGTGAATGTACATAAGGTCACACATGCCTTTCTATCCACTGGGAGTGATACTCCAGGATTCCCATGGGGCTGCAGACAAGGTTGACACATGCCCACAGTTTCTTGGATTCTGTCCCTGTCTATACAGTACCAGTCCATAATGTTAGTGCCATGGAGTCCCTGAAACATTAAGCAAGACTGTATGACCCAAAGCCTCTCAGTAACATGGCCCAAAGCCTCTGGGGGTAACATGGCCCGAAGCCTCTGGGGGTAACATGGCATACCAATGAGCACTGTCATGGTAAGAGCAGCCTCATGCAGATGCACGTTTGCTATTGTGGCAGCAAACCCCTAACATTATTTGGTGATGTCCTTACTCTCAGCATGAATATTTAGCCATGCTCAAACCTGTTGTTGGCACAGACCCACTGATTGACATTCAAATATTTCTGAATCACTTTACCATATTGTTTTGCCTCATATGCATACACACAGATGCTCATTTTAATAATGTTCCTCATTACCGTGTCATTATTTGGTCATTAGCACAAACTGCACTTAGCAGTCCTATATGGCCTGCCTGGCTTTGGATCATGTCATTTTGAATTGTGCACAACCTGTACATGACTGTTCATTGCACAAATTCACTAAGTATGATGTAGAAAAGTTTTCTGAATCACAGCCAGTCTTTTATTTCCTCACATATCGATATGACAAAGTTGTCTGCCTAGTTCAGAATTCTGGAAATGCCCACAAGAAACAGTTTACAGAATTGCTAACATTTTCAGAATTGAATAAATGATTCATGAATGTTTGTGCATTGAAGAAATTCAGTGAAAATAATACAGATTTAAACCTAATAAATGTGTAATTGTACTGTACATTGGAGTCACTGGTTCACCCTGCAAATATTTGTAAACACTGATGCAAATAAATACATTTTAACCCCAGTTTCACTGACGTGTTATAAATGTATCACTGAAGTGATACATTAGGAACTGAAAGAGCCCACTCTTAGATTCATGGCAAATGTTATTGCAGACATCACTGCTTGCTGGATAAAGTAACTGAAGAATTAACCCTTACAAAACTGAATAATTATAATCTGTGTGACTGCAAAAATACTGCACTTTTTCTTTCTTGAAAGACAGAAAAAGGTTCATGCCTATTCGTTTTTCAATTGTCAAACTAAAAATGAAATGAATTAGTCAGTTAAGAACCAAATGGTGACGTGACAAAATTATGCCAGTTATCAGATGATTCCATTACTGAGGAAAAAGATGCAACAGCGCTATTCACAGTACAAAATGCATTTGTTCACTCTAGAATGCATTTTGGAGATTTGCCTGTGAGGTGCTGGTAAAGGATGTGTAATGACTCTGCTCTGAAATGCAGGGAGATAACACAAAGGGAAATAATGAACATTTGGAAATAATGAACATTTTCTTTCTGACAATCAGCACAAAGGATTAATGTACCTGTGTTTTTCTTTTACTTTTTTCTTCTTTTTTTTTTTTTTTTAATTTGAAAAGGCAAGCTGCATAATCTTTTTGTTAAATTTAAAGTTATGGTTAATGCTAGGTGTGAAATTTTTTTTTTTTACAGTTGATGGTTGTGGTTGTGTTGTTGTGTTGTTAATATTATGTGGGATAGAAATAATACATGCTTGGTAAGTAAATAGAGGACTGATATACAAATCAGATGCTTGCATGAGAGTAACCCACGCAGCCCAGTCCAAAAGCTCGAAAAACAAAAATTGATGATTGAAGGGAATGGCACTTGGGTGTGATCGCCGCACAGTAGGGATCAGGGTATTTCTCCTCTCCCCTGTTGTGGTGCAATTTCCGAGTTGGTACATATAATTAGCAGGGTATATATAATTAATATATTATATATTTCTAATATAATATAATTAGTGCTTGCCCTCCCCAAAAACACAATTGTTTTGTTTCTTATAATATTTCAATGTTTCCACTGTTTGAGCTTTTCATCTTGAGCATGGAGGATAGCCTCATGTGACCATTTAATTATTTGACATACATACATACACATATATAACATATATGTACATAAATATATATATATATATATATATATATATATATATATATATATATATATATATATATGGGATGCCCAGACAGTCTTTGGTCACCATACACAGATGGTCGGCAGATGTGCAAGATCATTAATCCCTGGAATAGTGATAGATGATCTTTCCTTGGGGATAACTATATAATTAGCAGGGGATATGAGGGATGCAGGAAGGCTTGCCCCCCCTGCAAAAAACACTTTATTTTATTTTCCATGCTTTAAGGATTAGCCATAGAGCATGAACAGTACATGTATCAATGTGTTTTTGTCAACGTGGGTCAATGTTAAGCACATTGAAGTTTACATGGACTGACTAGTAACACTGGATTCATCTATACACACATACACAAACACACACACACACACACACACACATATATATATATCTATCTATATATATATATATATATATATATATATATATATATATATATATATATATAGATTCACTTTGGAATCTTGAAATACTGAAATATCAAATTTCAGTATCTCGACACCAAAGTCTCGAATCTGCAGTTACGTGAATCTTCAGAATATCGAATACGGAAATCTCTAACCTGCAGTGGTGATGGCACATTTGGAAAGTGTAATTTTTTTAAGGGTTTTGGGGAGGGTTTGTCTGTGTGTGAGTGGGTTGGGGATTTTTAGGTGTGGGTTAGGGTAGGTAGGTAAGCATGTGAGTAAGTGTTGAGAGTGGTCGTGTTTGTATGTATGTGATGTGTGTTTGTGTAAGGGGGGGGTTAGAATGTGTAATAATGTGTTTGCTGTCTTCTGGTTTTTAGTGTGACCTCGCAGTTAGTATATATAAGTGGAGGTGGGTGTGAGGAGGACTTGCCCTCTCTTATAGCAAGGGTGTGTGTGTGTGTGTGTGTGTGTGTGTGTGTGTGTGTGTGTGTGTGTGTGTGTGTGTGTGTGTGTGTGTGTGTGTGTGTGTGTGTGTTAATTTTGTTTTGTTCATGTGTGTTGGTTTGGTTTGTTGTAGTGTTGGGAGGTAGGTGTGTTTGTATTTGTTTGTTTGGTGTATTGTTTTTGTGATGCTTGTGGTTTTAAATTTTGCGGTTTTCAGGTTTCGGGTTTGTGAGTTTTCGACTTTATAGTCTCAAGATACTGAAATTCGATATTTCAGTATTCCAGGATTATAAAGTGAATCTATATATATATATAGAGAGAGAGAGAGAGTTTATTTATTTATTTGACTTTTGTTGGCTGGGAGTGTCCGACTGAGTTAAAGCCCGTTTTCAATGGAGACCCATGGAGAAAAGCTGCACAAATATATAAGAGTAAATAACAGATAAAGAGTAACTACATTAACAAAGAGTACATATGTCTCAATGTAGGGCTTCCACGGTGGTGCAGTGGTTAGCATTGTCGCCTCACAGCAAGAGGTTCTCCGATTCTATCCTCAGCTGGGGTGCCTTCTGTGCGGAGTCTACATGTCCTCCCTGTGGTTGCGTGGGTTTCCTTCAGGTGCTTCAGTTTCCTCCCACATCCCAAAGACATGCTGCAGGTGGATTGGACACTCTAAATTGGCCCTAGGTGTGATTGTGTGTGTGTGTGTGTGTGCGCCTTCTGTGGAAGGTTGGGCGCCGGGCTGGCAACTTGACACTGTAAAAACTCCACTGCCAATCATGAGCGGACAGGTGATCCGCTGTGGCGACCCCTAACCGGGAAAAGCCTAAAGAAGAAGAAGAAGACATATGTCTCAATGCAGTACAGTATTTCAATCATTTCATATTTCCTTGAAGCATGTAATACTTAGAGTAGACTTTATTAACAAAAGTATGACATTACTACCAAATTGGGAATGGCACTTACTCAAAAATGATGTTGTCGAATGTGCTTGCTTTAAAGTGCTAAAATTGTGAACTGAAATATTCTGAACCAATATTATCAAACTTAAGGATTTCATTAGCTGTAATGAACTGTTTTCGTATGTTGATCATCGCAGCACTTATTTTCGACATGCTTGCTTTTCAACATTACTAAATTGAACATTACCATTCAATTATCACATCAAAAAATATTATGGCTTCCAATATTATGATAAGTCCCATTCAAAAAAGTAATTTAAGAAAACAATATTGCTGCAGGAACAACCCACCTGTACCATCACATGAGAGGCTGTTCTCTCACACCCATGTCACTTCAAGCATACCAACTCTGAAATCACAGAATAATGAAGAAAAAGATGAATTTTTTTATCCCACTCTCTCCTTAGTTAGACAAAAGCATATCACATCCCAGTTATTAGGAAAGTAAGTGTGCAGCACTTCACAACTCATGGACACTGCTACAGAGCAACACACTGTGATTCACTGATGTAGTTCTTCCATCAATGTTTGTGTTTCCAATGAAATGAGACAAAAATTATTTTACTAAAGTACAGATTGACACTGACTAGTTATATATTATCTGTTTGTCTATCTATATAGCTTTGTCTATCTATCTATCTATCTATCTATCTATCTATCTATCTATCTATCTATCCATCTAGCTATATAAAATTATTTTCTAATTTTTTTCTTGTTAGGTAACTGCTACTATACCTTTCCTGTATGTCAGACATATCCTAGAAATCTTATATAAATTGTACAAATATACATATAGAAACTTATCAATACATGTTAACGAGACTTGCATATATGTTATATAGGATGTAATGCATTTCCAGGTCATTGCTCTAGAGAGCTTGTTTGCATCAGTCCACTAACCCAGTTAACAGTCAATAAATAAAATAAAATTCATAATTTAAGGTGTGGTATCCTGAAAGGCACACATAATCAAACCTGCTGCCTTTTTACGGTTGATGCATTAGAGCATTTATTATTGGTAATGATGTTGCTAATGGCATATACTTATTGCGATGTAGTCATTAAAAAGGATACACTGTTGCTTTAAATGCACAAATGCAATTTGCTGGCAGAAGAGGAAGTACAGTTTTCCTGTGCTGCCCAGGCGCTGCAGCTACCACACAGTAGCTCCCCCACCATCACACACTCCATTCCTGTCCTGCTGCCTCACACACATGTTGCATTTTTTTCTTTTGTTTTCTTAAACAGTACAAATCCAGTTTGCTCAGCATATATGTAAACCATTTCCACTCTGTCACCTTTATTACCCTTCTTGCTTTTCTCTGAAGCATATGCACAGGTTTATCTTTGTTTATTCTCTGCACAGTTTCCAGAACTGCATGCAGAATATTAGGTGCCCAACAGAGGTGTGTTGCAAAAGTGTAATAATATTCCCTTTTACTTGAATCTATTTCCCTGGAGACGAAGCTCTCTACTGACCCAGTCTGGTACTTGTTTAGCTACTTATGTTGCTTTATTCCAGTCCCATTACCTCCCCAAATTCTTTCCTTGTTATGTTGTGTTGTTCTTCCCCACCCCACCCTATCCAGTAATTCCCATTTTATTTATTCGACTAACAGAGAGAGAGAGACCTTAACTTTTTTAATGTGTTGAGCTTTAGTTTCCACCTTTCTACACAAGCTACTAACTTCACTTCATGTGGTTTAAGCTTGATTTATTTTATTTTATTTATTTTTTACTAATTTACATTTTGTTGGCTAGAGTATAACATAGGATAATCACAGCATGACCAATTGCAGGCTCATCCTGGGTTACATAAAAAGTAGCAAGATCATAAATTGTGGAGTAAAACAGAGACAAAGACTACAAATTATGTTAAATCAATTAATGATACTCTGTACATATTTGCATAATACAAATCTTAATTTTAAATCAAACATTGAGGCAGCCAAAGTGTCTGTATGTGAGAAACAGCATGGATCATGAATGGAGACCATTAGTGGAATTAATAGACTTCAGGTAGCAAAGACTTTAGTATTTAATGAATAATATGGAAAGCAAGCATTAAAAGGATAGATATCCAGCAGTCTAGCATTTGCATTTGTTTTGATTGCTAGAGATAAGGCCTGAATTGTGCATAGTTTGTAATCTCTGTGAGATGAAAAGGAAGAGGTTGCCACAGTCTGGGTGCAAATACAGAGAAGTTATAATCTGAACAATTTAGTTTGGTTGACAGGGTTTGGAGAGTGGGACTGGAGCCAGCCTGACTTCCAAGACTTGTATGTCAGGTCTTGAATAAGAGGTTTTAAGATTAGGGAGCCAAGAAGGAGTTTCATCTTGCAGGCGGTGATAATTAATTTGTTTTGGATAGGGTGAAGTAGTGATCTTCATCCTGAGGTGAGTTGGTGATAAATTGGCACATTTTAATGCATATGGTTTGTCTCGATTTGATTTCTCCAAGTCTTTTGGGTTTCTAATACCATGATGGGAATGGACCCCATTCCTAAGTCAAAGTATGATTAAAGTTCATGAAATTAGCATTATTTCAGTCTTTGATGTTAGCCAAAAGTGCTCTTTGAAGACTCCTGCAATGTGTCCATAACTGTCTCCTTCTGTAATTCATATGGTGTTACATGCCTCAGTAGCTTATCTGAATACAACTGTAAATTCTTTTTTCTGAGACTCATTGCTCCTACTACTACTACTACTGGAACTGTCAGGTATCCTTTTTCCATATTGCTCTAATTTTTGCCTGTAAATCCTAGTACAACAACAAACCACCAGCTCACAGGTACCTGTGTCCACACGAAAACAATTGCAAAATATCCAGAAGCAGTCGACACAGGTTAGGCTCCAGGTTAAAATGTAGAACTTTAATAAGACACAAGTGCTTTCACAACTGCTTCTTCAGGTGTATTATCAAAGAAAGTAAAAATCCCTCCTTTAAATACAAATCAAGCCATCACATGCTCTGTTTACTAATATGATAAACATGTTCCCATATCCGCTCCTTCAGAGTTCTATCAGTTTTCCCTACATAGAATTTTCTACACTCTAAACAATGTGCCAGATATACAATGTGTTCACTTTCACATGTAGCGTGTACTTTGCACAAAAAGTCTATGTAGGAAAAACTGATAGAACTCTGAAGGAGCAAATATGGGAACATGTTTATCATATTAGTAAACAGAGCAGGTCCAACGTTTTAGCTAAGCATGTTACCAGTACCAACTCTACACATGTGTTTAGATTTTTAACTATTGCTAAAAATTATGAAAGCCTGAGAGGAGGGGATGTCCGCAATAAGACAGAAGAACTTGAAGCCAAATGGATAGGGACACTTAGAGCTGACACAGGACATGGTCTAAATGAACAAATACCATTAAGACCCAAGTTGAAGTCCAGACCCTTGCTGAGATGAATTTATAAGTTTTTATAAAGAACATACAACATGAATTTTATTTACATGATATGATTATTTGTTATGATTTTTATATATTATGATATATTTGTTATATGTTTTCATTACAAGTGCTTTTAAAGCATTTTATAACAAGTAGCTTTAGTAAGTGGATCATGTGATTTTTAGTGATCATGTGATGGCCTGATTTGTATTTAAAGGAGGGATTTTACTTTCTTTGATAATACACCTGAAGAAGCAGCTGTGAAAGCACTTGTGTCTTATTAAAGTTCTACATTTTAACCTGGAGCCTAACCTGTGTCGACTGATTGTTTTTGGATATTCTGTAAATCCTAGTATTTTATCACTGTGTTTCTCTCTGTACATAAGACAGTGTAATCACTGGGTGTAGCAATTTCAATGATCAGTGCTACTTTTGACATCTTTTCACAGACTACTATAACTGGTTTTCTTGAATCTATTTTTTGAACTGTTGGTAATGGGTGATCCCATGTGATATAAACTTCACCATTGTCTATAATGCTTTCTGGCTCATGTTTCCAATGCTTCTCAGCTATTTCAATATTATAATGTTTGCACAATCCTCACTGCAACAGAATTGCCACATTATTATGCCTTTCAGCATATAGACCCTGAGCTAATATTGTATCACACCCAGCAACAAGATGTGCAACTGTTTCCATTTCTGTTTTACAGAACTTGCATTTGTCTGTTTGTCCCACATGTTCTTTGTAAACCAATGTGTATGCAATCCACTATTATGGGCCGCCCAATATTAACCTCTTATCGTTTGGTTTGAATTCGCCTCTCCTTAACCATTCCTGCATCAGATCCTGATTAACATGAGGTTGCTCCCAGAGTTTTCTGCACTTGCAACTACATTTATGCCTTTTCCACATTTCTTGCCTTCCCATCTGGTCCTTCACCTTATATTCTTTCTTTTGTTTTTTGGCACATTCAGTTGCTGCCTGATTTTTACCTAGTTCTAGTTTGATTTCCATTCCCTCTTGACACTAATAAGCTTCTGCTAAACTAAGCAGGGAAATCATCTTAGACGTGTTCTATTCGTGTTTTAAAACTTTCATTATGTTTGGATCTAGTGAGGTCAACAGATATGTATGCAGTCCTATGACTGCAGATCTATACAAGTAGTCAATTTCAAGGAGGCCCTTCAGAAAAAGGAATACATAATCTTAGTATACACTGATTTACATATCATTTGATAAGTGTGAAGCATTTTTCTTGTTTTCCTGTCCAACTGATCCAATGCCTTTTGGGGCCAGTCAATCACTCCAAAACTGTAAGCTAGAACGGGAACAAATTAGTTTATAGGTTGGACTTTGTTCCTAGATGTCAGGGCTGTTTTCAGTAATTTTAGTCTTCTAAAACATTCCTTACTTAGTTTTGTTTGCATTTGTTCATGTTTTATTGCCGATTCTTCATCAGTTTCTAAATACTTACGCACTCCTTCCTCTCAAGTTCCTTTATATCATATTCATGTCTCAGTCTCTAGTACTTTATTAGTATTGCAGTTTTTCTGCTTTCAATGTTGCTTTTGCACATTTATCAAGTTTGATTTCAAAGTTTTGTTACTGTTTTAAGTTCTTTGGCGAGCCATTCAGGTGCACTGTGTTTGAAGAGTCTGGTGATAATTGGAAAACTGTGTTTTGAATGGAGAGAAGCTGTGAAAGTTGTTTGTCAGGTTCACAAGCATTGGAGTCCAGTCTATGGTAGGAAATAGGGATTGCAGCCTGCAGAACCTGTTGAGTGTCTTTGGTCTGAAAGACACCATCTTAGCGGGTATTTGATTTTCCAGTTTTGAATTTTGAAGGTCACTCGCAGGATCACTGAAAATGGTGACTGTGTGATGATGGATGAGTTGTTATTGGGGTATGCTGTTTTCATGAGTTCTATGATGGAGTTATGCTTTTTTTTTATGTTAGGTCTTGTTGGGTTGTTTACTAATGTCCATCAATTGCTTAATCAACTAAGTGCCATAATTCCATGTGAAATTATACAAGATAGATAGATAGATAGATACACAGATAGGTATAGATATAGTCTTAAAGGACAAATGTTCATGTGAAACAGAGGTCTTCCCTAAGCCTATTGAAATGCAATTTGGACCAACTGAAGGGAAATTACAAATTCACCCCTGGCTTGTCACCTGTAGCCCTTATGAACAGGGGCAGTTTGCAGATGCCCAAAGCACAGGCATATACCAAAGCCATTCTAGCCCATGGGAATTGATAATTGGTAAAATTGGGGGCATGAATGGCCAGGCTTTAAAAGGCTCTAAGGCTGTTAGCCTAGAGCCTTCTATGGTCCTATGATCCCATGCTTCCACTTATGAATCCCAGCCACACTCACAAGCACATTGTCAAGGTGGGAAGGTTCCTTGATAGCCAGTATGATTACATCCCCATTTTCCTGCCCTGCAGCTTCCTTTACCCAGCCACTAATGTATTTTCTTCCTTCACCTGTACAACAGTATCTACTTGTAGTATCTTAGGCTGATAGCAGAAAATTAGAAGTTATGTACCTACCATAACGTTCCATGTTAGTTGTCTTCTTCTCGCCTTCTTTCTTGCTGGATGGGTTCGGAGCCGATCCTTGGCTCCGACTCGGCCACTCTAAAAGCTCGAGAGCTAGTTCCACCGGCTCGAGGCTCCCCTATATCCCACAATGCTAGGCGGTAACTCCTCAGATCTCATTTGAAAGCTAAGGCCAGCAATAAAATTCCATAAGGAACAAAGAAGAAAACTCTTCTAGGTCTGTTCTGGCTAGGGGGAAGGAGGGTGGGACGCAAGAAAGAAGGCGAGAAGAAGACAACTAACATGGAACGTTATGGTAGGTACATAACTTCTAAATGTTAAGTTGTCAATCTCGCCTTCATTCTTGCTGGATGGGACCGCGTCCCTAGTACCTTGTCCCGGGTGGCCTATCGGAACAGACTCTTGAGTACAGTGGAACCAAAGTTGGCTCGGTCTCTGGAGGTCAAATCCAACTTATAATGAGAAATGAAGGTATGGGGAGAAGCCCAAGTAGCTGCCGAACAAATCGAATCAATAGGCAGCCTGTCTTGGAAAGCTACAGAAGTGGCTAAAGCTGTAGTTGAATGAGCCCTGGGTTTGGATGGCAATCGTTGATGTCTTGTCTCATACACTAGGGTAATCAATGAAGTAAGCCATCTAGAGAGAGAGACTTTAGAGACTGGAAGGCCCATTCTACCTTCTGCATAAGAAACAAACAGTTGGTCAGATTTCCTGAATTGTTTGGTCATGTCTAAATAGTACCTAAGTTGGCGATGAACATCTAAACAGTGTAACTTTTGTTCTGACCTATTAGAATAATTTGGGAAGAAAACAGGAAGCTCAATGATTTGATTCAAATTTGCCAAAGAAGCTACTTTGGGCAAAAAAGACGGGTTAGTACGCAAGGACACCCTGTCTTTATGAAATACCAGATAAGGGGGTCGACTACACAGAGCATGGAGTTCGGAGACTCTTCTAGCTGAGGTGATAGCTACTAAAAAGAGTGTCTTCCAAGAAAGTAACTTTATAGAACATGAAGCCACAGGTTCAAAGGGGGGAAGAATTAAGGATGCCAGAACCAAGTTGAGATCCCATTGAGGAGGAGGATCTCTGATGGGTGGTTTGAGTAGAAAGACTCCCTTTAAAAAGGCCTTGCAGAGTTTGTGAGACATGATAGAGAACTCTGAGATTCCAACGTGAAAGTTCAAAATTGCAGCCAATTGAACTCTAATGGTAGATGGGGACGAACCTGCATGGAAAAGTTCGGCTAGAAAGTCTAGAACTGTTTGAATAGAAGCAGTGAAAGGATCTATATTCTTTGACTGTGCCCAATAGGAAAAACGTTTCCACTTGCTATAATAAATCTTCCGAGTGGACAATTTATGAGAGGCAATCAATATATCTCTAACTGAGTGAGATATCAAAGGAAGCCAGGCTAAGGTCAGAATTGGAGGAACCAAGCTGTGAGGTTCAGAGAGGGAAGGGAGTGGTGCAACTGACCCGACTGATGGGTCAAGAGGTCTGGAACTGGGTCCAGATGCCAAGGTTGTTCCAACAGATAACGGTGGAGAAAGGGGAACCAAATTTGTTGAGGCCAGTAAGGGGCAATGAGGATCATAGAGGCTTCCTGAGTGATGGCTTTCTGTATCAGCTGGGATATCAGTGGGAAGGGAGGAAAGGCATATAGAAGTCCCTGGGGCCAAACGTGCACTAGAGCGTCTCTGCTGGGATGGCCTGGTTGGGGAAAGAGGGTGAAAAAATCATCGCACTTGCTGATTTGGGGAGTCGCGAAAAGGTCACAGCAAGGCCTGCCCCACTTTTGAAAAACTTTCTCCAACACTGAATTGTTCAGAGACCACTCGTGAGGCATGAGAATAGCTCTGCTCAATTTGTCCGCAATCAAATTGGACTTCCCGGGAATGTGCGTTGCTAACAGAAATCGCTGAGAAGAAATCGCCCATTGCCATAGTCTGAGTGCCTCTTGACATAGGGGGTAAGACCTGGTTCCGCCTTGTTTGTTGATGTACCACACTACAGACATGTTGTCTGTTTGTATTGCTATAGTTCCCTTGGGAAGAGAGTCTTGTAGGGCTTGCAACGCTAGAAGCACTGCTCTCATCTCTAGGACGTTTATGTGCAAGTGGCACTTGAACGGTTGCCACATGCCCTGGACTGTCCTGCCCTGGAAATGCCCCCCCACCCGATCAGGGAGGCGTCCATTGTCACTGTAGCAACCGGAGGGGGAGGGACAAAAGGTCTCCCTAGGAGGAGCTGAGGAGATGTGATCCACCAAGAGAGATGACTCTTGCACAACTGAGTTATCTGAATAGGATGGGACATTGGAAGGCTTTGGTAAGACCATTGTGTGAAGAGCATCCATTACAAAATCCTCATGTGGAAGCGAGCTAATGGTAGGAGAGGGATGGCTGCTGCCATAATCCCCAAGACTTTCAGGATCTGTCTGGCTTTGACTTTGTTGTTCTGCAAAAGAAGAAAGACCTGTTTGTGAATGTCTGCTATCCTCTGCTCTGTGAGTCTGGCTGACATCTTGACTGTGTCTAGATTTGCGCCTATGAAAGTAATAACACGACAAGGCGACAAGATAGACTTTTTGTAGTTTATTGAAATGCCTAGTGCCTGACATGTGCGAAAAGTGTAGTCTCTGGCGAGGAGTAAAAGATGCTTGGTGGGGGCTGTAAGGAGCCAGTCGTCTAAATAAGGAAACACCTGGAATCCTTGACATCTCAGATGAGAGGCTACCACTGCCATGCATTTGGTAAACACTCGGGGGGCTGTAGTGAGACCAAAGGGCAGGGCTCTGAATTGAAAATGAATGGTTCCCAGCCTGAAGCGGAGAAACCTCCTGGAGCATCGATTCATCTTGATGTGATAGTACGCGTCCTGGAGATCTATAGAGCACATCCAGCTGTCCCGCTCCAAAAGAGGAAGAATGGACTGCAGCGTGACCATCCGGAACTTTGTTTTCTTGATAAACTTGTTCAAGTTGCTGAGATCCAAAATGGGTCTCCAGTCCCCTGTTTTCTTTGGAACCAAAAGAATTTGGAGTAGGTTCCGGATCCTACTTGGTCTGCTGGCACTGGTTGAATAGCTCTTTTTGCGAGCAGCTTTGAAATTTCTAATGCTGCTTGCTCCCTTTGACTGGGTGGAATGTCTGGAAGGGATTTTTTGGACAGCTTTGGAATGAAAAGGAAAGGGATTCTGTAGCCTTCGGAAATAATAGACTGTACCCACTTGTCTTGAGTTAAAGATAGCCAGGCTTTTGGGTACAGTGACAACCTTCCCCCGACTGCCTCCGAAGGTGGACAGTCGGGCAACACCTCAGGGATGCTGAAAAGGCTTGTCGGAAAAGGATTCTTGACTGCCCTGATTCTGCGGGCCCCCTCTGCCTCTGGGACGGCGTCTACCATTGTTGTTCCCCCCTCTGCCTCTAGAGGGGAATCGACTCTGTGCGTCAGGCAAGTCTCCTTGAGATTGTTTACGGAACCACATCTTTCCCCCCTTCTGACCTTTGGGGTAAGGTCTAGAAGGAGTAGAAAAATGGACTCCGACGGCAGAAAGAGTTTTGCCATCAGTCTCGCACCTAGTCAGGGTTTCCTTCACTTGAGGACCAAAGAGGGATGATCCATCAAAGGGGGAATTAGTGAAGGACGCCTTAAAGGGGTCCGCAAAATTACAAAGCCGCATCCAGGCGTGCCTACGCAAGGCTACACCTGTACCTGCTGCTCTACTTGCTCCATCAGCCGCATATGAAAGGAGGTGCATGGAGGAGTTGGTTATAGAATTAAGGGTAGCCAGCTGAGAGTTCATCCTGTCCTGAAAACCCGCAGCTGTTGGGTCCTTCAACATTTTACTCGCTTCCTTGAGTAAATCCCTCTGAAGTTGAGTAAAATGACACAGGTAATTCAGCGATCTCATAGTAAAAGTCGCTGACGAGAACATCCGCTTCCCATACCTGTCCATCGACCTAGACTCCTTGTTAGGAGGATGAGCAGGCACCGAAGGATCAGCTAACTCCTTCTTGGTAGCTGCAGCCACCACCATAGCATCAACAGAGACGTTTTTGGTCAGAAACTCTTTATCCTTGGGGGCCGTGATGAACTTAGATGGTCTCCTGGGGGTGGGTTCCACTGAGTCAGGAGCCACCCAAGCCTTCTTTGCCACCACTTGCATAAGGGGGTCAAAGGGAGGGGACACCCAGGAGGTGGAAGGGTGAGAGCCAAACGCCTCAAGGTACACCGATTCATCCTCTGAAGGGTTGAGGGCTGGCCAATTCCTCCGCTGTTTTAAGATTTCAAGGATGTCTGCAAAAGAGACATCTTCAGAGGGGGAACGAGGGGAACCTTCAGAATCCTCTAAATCAGTGTCAGAGGTGACAGACTCAAGGGAGTCAATGTGCTTCCTCTTACACTGCCTTTTCCTAGGGGGCTTTCCTGCAGGGTCAGGAGAGGCCTCTGAAGAGGAGGAGATCCCCACAGGGGAAACTTGAGGAGCTGGCTCTCTACGATCGGGGATGAGAGAGTGAGTCGAAATCACCGGAGGCACCATAGGGGGAGGGGCAGAAAGAACTGACTGGGGAGTAAAACCTGGTACTAACATGCTCCTCATGACCTCAAAGGCACCCCTGTCAGGCAGAGCCGAAGGTCTCCGTTCCGAAAAACTGAAAACCTCCCCCGGCACTGACAGTGATGGCTCCGAGGCCGATGTCGGAGCCGAACTCACCAGCGCCGAAGCACCGAGAGGGAGAGCGGGGTCGGACAAGGGTCCGATGCCACTCGCCCCCTCGGAGCCGACGAGGGAAGTCCGGCGCCGAGATTCTTCCAAAGAAGACATCGGAGCTGACGACAGAACCGAAGACAAAGGTATCGGTTCCGACTCCACCCCAGTATCGGGTCCGAGCCGCCCCGGCTCCGAACTCAAAAGAGTCAGAGGAGGAATAGATTGAGTGGAAGGAATAGGTCTCGACTGTTGAGTCGGACTTTGAAGCATCTGGGCTAATGCCTCGGACTTAAGAAGTCGACTCACTACTCTCTGAAGGTCATGGTCCGATAACCTGGAAGACCTAGAAGAGTGGGATCTATGGCTCCGTTCAGACAACAAGTGTGATGCTGGAGCCGAATGAACGGAGCCGATAGATGGAGAGCGGGACCTCTTCTTGGATGTCGGTTCCGACAATAAAATCGGAGCCAACAGAGTAATGTCTTCCTCGGCTCCGGCCGGAGCTGAGGACACCGTAGGGGCTTATATTCAGGTTTCATCGGCTCCGGCCAGAGCCGATGTTTGAATAGCTTTAGTGCCTCCAGAAGACGGCTCAGAGGCTGGAGCCGAAGGTCTAGAAGGCTTCGAGGGTTTCCCCGATGACTGAGTCGAGGGACCCTCAGGCTTAAGTAAGCCCCTTAAAATAAGTTTATTTTTTCGCTCCTGCAGGACTCTAGGGCTGAAGCCATGGCAAACAGCACATGAGTCCTGCAAGTGCAAAGGTCCCAGGCAGTACACACAAGAAGTGTGACCGTCTGTCAGAGACATCTTCTGACAGCACAAGTCACACTTCTTAAAGCCTGAGACCTTTGAATCCTTAGACATATCTAAGGGAAAGTGTAACACACAAGCACACACACACACACCGATTACACTTAGGGTTAAATTAACACTTAATTTAAAACAAATTATAGAAATAGTAATAAAAATCCCTATAAAACACAGTCACTCACTAGGAAGGGAGGGACTGGGCCTAGGGCCCGAGGGAAATTATTTAAGATTTTGTGGAAAAAAGGGGTTGGAAAGTTAACGGGAATGGGATAAACTAATTTAACACTAACTATTTATAAGAAAAATTAACTTTAAGGGGAGAAAAAGCTAAGAAACTAGTTCTTTACCAAAAAACTAACCTGAGCCGGTAGGAACACACCTCGATCGCTGTAGCGGCAAATGAGATCTGAGGAGTTACCGCCTAGCATTGTGGGATATAGGGGAGCCTCGAGCCGGTGGAACTAGCTCTCAAGCTTTTAGAGTGGCCGAGTAGGAGCCGAGGATCGGCTCCGAACCCATCCAGCAAGAATGAAGGCGAGATTCACAACTTAACATAGTGTCTTTTCTAAAGTTTGTCCTGTCTAAAAATAGCATTAAAATATATAGAATATGCATTAGAAGTTATCAAAAGTATTCTGTGGTACAGGTATGAGCTTTTTAAATTTTGCTTTAGTAAACATTTCACGTGCAGAGAAAATAAGGTGAGAATCTAGTCATCCATTTATCCATCAATCCATCCTTCCTTCCTTCCTTGCATTCATGCTTCTTTCCATCCATGAATGCATATTCTATGCCCACTTTCTTTCAATTAAGGGTCGCAGGACACAGAGCCTGTGCAGACAAGCCATGCACACAGGGTAGGAGCTGGTCTTAGGTGAGACTTGAGCTCATTTTTGGGCACACTAGTTCACACAGTCACACAAATTCACATATCATGCTTATATGTAATTACCCTGACAACTTGTCTTTGGAATGTAATAAGAAATCTGAGACCCCAGCAGAAACCTACATGAACACTGGGTGAACAGGTGAGCTCAGAAAGTACTCCAACAGAGAATCAATAAAGCAGTAAATTTAACCACTGCATCATCACAACATCTTGCTGGGACATTAAATATAATCAACAATCTAATACATTTTCTCAAGATTACATATCAATGCCTTGGATTTCAGATGCAAACAAACGTGATTTCTTTCATTTGGACTGGGTTGGCTTTGAAGAAAGTTGATTGTTCACAGGAAGTGAAATGGTTATTTAATTAACTGATGCTGAAATCATATAGTGGTGACTCAAAATAAAGGCTCGTGACTAATGACAAAGAAACAAACCTCAAAACGAATGCTGTGCTGTGGTTTTTGGACTAATAACCAAGGAAGTCATTTACTATGAGTGAAGCTTTAGTTACAAGTCATCGGGGAATAACTTTTAACTAGTGATGGTCCTTAAGCAATAAAGTATTAATTGAAGGAATGTTGACAGAGTTCCATGCCATAGTAATTCTTTTCTAGCTCAAAATACAATTAGTAACACTAACTATATTTATGTTTTCTCCAGCATCTCCTCTCATGTAGAGAGCAGAGAGTGAAATGTACAAAACAGATGAAACTGTTAAGCCAAATGCCTTACATAAAATGAGTTAATGATGCTAGGTAAGGTTTCAGTAGATACTAGGATCAAAACATGTGTTCCCATGACCCTTCTATTACAAATAGAAATATCAGTCTTAAAAGCGTATTTGGCAATATATTAGCTACATATCTGTATGTTTATTTATGCCAGATATATGAACTGAACCACTAAGACCACATTTTCAGTTATGACCGTGTTACAAAGTAGAATCTTTATTCAAAAGCATGAGTAATAAGTACCCTTGGCAGGTTAATTAGTGGTATTTAACATAAATCACTGCTACTGCTTGTGCATGGTAAAACACAGATTATTATAGACTAGAATCTATTTCAAAAAGACAGGGTTCTGAGTGAAAATAATATGTGAATATCATAAAATATGGTGAATCTTATACATGCCAAGAAAGAGCCTAGTATGAGAGAAGAGCTAAAGCAGCTAACAGCAGACTTGTACACTCATTGCTTGTCTGGAGTAACTAGATGCAACTCAAATGGTGTGCAGAGACTGACTTTCCTTTCAGATATCACAGATGGGAAACCACTGCTGTGGGGGGGGGATAAGGAGTTAACAACCACCTGCAGAAACAATGCGCTAGGCATTTGCTATTCAAGGAAGAAGAAAAGTAGTAGTAAATGGGGGAGGGGAGGAGATATTGTCAACTGCACGAGCCAATAGAATTGGAGAGCTAGAGGGGACAGTCCTGTGACTTGTATTTAACATGCCCATCTTAAAAATAACGTTAGACACTAAGGGCCAGTCTTTTATGGATGATAATAAAATTAGGGCTAAAACAGGGTATGAAGGACAAGCTTAAGGAGGGAACTAAGAAATCAAGAGGCTGGGGGGTGAAGTAACAATTGATACTCAGGACATGTAAATTTTATTGAGCTTGATTAGTTTTGCTTGGTGTTTAGGTTTGATTCAATAAATTACTTTTGTATGGTGGAGAGTTTATATGCTCAATGTATATTAAAATTGTTTGTAATGCCCTAGAAGTCAATCTTACACTTTTGATGTTTTATTTTAACAAGTCTTGAATTATTATTTCTTTTTTCATTTTCTTTGTGGTTGATAAGTTAGTAAGACTTTTGGTGAAGTTATTAATGCAGTAATAGCTGGGTAGTCTTCAAGTATTCTAGAGACAAAAAGAAGGGAACAGATGGTTTTAGAAAAAAAATCTGGCCTTTAATAATAAAATACAAGAGCATCATATCAGACTCGATTTGACACATCTTCTCTGGGTAAATTCGCTGGAATATCTTAATGTGAATGCTGGAAAAGCTTGCTGAATTATGTTTTTATGGTAAGCTGCCTTTTGAAGAGTGTGTTTGCCTTGATTCGACCTACTGATGTTTGTAAGCTGAGCAGTTATCTGCTTCTCATTTTATGGAGGCAGAAAACTGGAAAATAAGATGTTCATTCAGAGGCTATGAGTGAAGGCTGTAAGAAAAATATGATCAACTGAGATGGAAGGTACATTCCATGCATCAGAAATGAAACGCAGGATAAGCATGAGGGAGCTGATGTTGCAAAAAAAAAATATGTCTCTGTTTAACCCTACAGTATGGATTCTAATACCATAAAAATATAGTTAGAAATATCTGCAGAATATTAAGTGGCCATTAGGTGATTGTAAAGAAGAATGTAGATAGGCCACAATTTATTAACAAAAGATTTCAGAATATTAAAGAAAATTTTCAATCTCAAAAACTGGCTAACAGCATAAAGCAATATACAAAAAAAGGTATCTCTGACTGAAGTTTGTGTCACCTTTGACAATATATCAGTAAAGAGAAGTATGTATGCATGATCAGGGGTTAGCAACATATAGTTAACAAGTTTCTTCAGCAGTTTATTCAGAAACATTACATATGTAGACCGTACTCTAATGTTCATATACACAGGACAATAAAGAAGCAACAGCAGTGCATTTTTGAATATGCTCATGAATTTCAAATGAGAAATAGTAGTAGCAACAACCTGTAGGGCTTCCTCCTATATTTTTCTTTTTTTTTTCTGAATGATCCAGAAGTTATACCACAGTACAAGGACAAAATGATTGACTTCAACAACTGGCTAAGCTTCTAGTGTCATTCAAAGGGGATCCAGTATCTGTCTGCCTGGGATGACATGGTAGACAGACCACGATGCTTTGCCAGAGATAGCCTGCACCTGTCGCCCCTGGGATTCCGGATACTGGCTAAGGGTCTTGCTGCCCCTATAGTGCCTTTTTTAGGCAAGGTTCAAATGATAAATTCACCACCATAACAGGAAGAGGCAAGCAAAAACTGAGGGTAATGCTACTCAATGCTAGAAGTCTAAATCTCAAAATGCACTCACTCAAGGCACTCCTTAAAATGGAGAACATCGATATCCGTGCAGTGACTGAGACCTGGTTCAAGGCTCTAGACAGCACCCCTGCATTACCAGGCTATAACTCATACCAAACTTTTCGGCCATCTAACCTGGACCATAACACCAAAGGCAGAGGTGTGTCCATATTCATTAAGGATATCCACACCTCCAGGCTAGTTGCGCAGCATAATGCATCCAAGGTTATCCAAGTGCAACTAACTCTGGACAAAACTGCAATCCAGATTGTAGCTTGCTACAGATCACCCACCATGCCCCAGGATTCCCACTCCTCTTTTCTTGATATACTGGAAAATATTAGGGTTCATCCAAACACCCTAATAATGGGTGATTTCAACCTCCCCACCATTAACTGGGAAAACTACTCATGTACCAACTCCTTTGCTCAACGCTTTCTGGAATTCATAAATTCCAATGCCCTGGATCAACTTATCCACACCCCCACCAGGGCCAACAATATCCTAGACATAGTCATTACCAACATGAGTGACTGGTGTTCCACACCTGAAGTCAACTCCTCGTTGGTCAGATCCAACCATAAGCTAATCACCCTAGATATCTGCATCCCACACTCACCCGCCATTAAAGAAACCATGATAAAAAATTTCTTCAAAGTCAACTTCATGCTTCTTACGACAGGAGTGGCGAACTTCATGACACCCATGCAGATGGACAATACAGTTACAACTGCTGAATCCTACACAAATGCACTCTATAAGCATTTACACGAGTGCATGTATTGTGCTATCCCAAACAGAACCAAGATGCTATCCTTCAAAAAAAGAAAACCAATCTGGTGGTCCCCTTCCATAAACAAACTCTACAACAGAAGGAAGAAGCTGCTGCAAAAGAGAGTAAAATGCCATGAGTGGAGGAGCTCCCTGGTCAGCCTCAGAAACAAGCTGAGATCCCTTATAAGATCCACCAAAGCTAGCTACGAAAACAAAATCACCACTGATTCTAAGGGCAACCACAAAGCATTCTATAGCTATGTCAAGACTCTCAATGGCAACACCCAGATCTGCTCTGAGTTACAGCAGAATGGCATGAAAATTACAGAACCAAGTGATATTGCCAATATCCTGGCAGATAGGTTCAGTGCTAACTTTACCCTGCCACCTCCTAAAGGGTGCATATCTATACAGGAAGAATGCAGAGTCCCTGTAATCACATCTATGCAGGTAAAAGATGCAGTCTCTAAAACCAAAAACATAGCATCCATGGGACTGGACAACATCCCTGGCTGCATTTTACACGAACTTCAAAACAAACTGGTTCCTCACCTAAGCACCATGTTCAATCATACTCTCACGTCTGGCTTTGTGCCCACTGAATGGTGCACAGCAACAGTTATCCCACTCCACAAAGCGGGAGCCACCACTGGTCCTGGGAACTATCGCCCTATTAGCCTGATGAGCCTGGTTTGCAAGACCATGGAACGAATCATCATGGAACTCATAAACAAAGACATTGGTAACCTCCAAACTCTGGACCCCACCCAGTTTCGGTTTGTGAAAGGCAGATCATGCCTTCTGAACCTGATCAAGTTCTTTGAGGCAGTCACCAAAGCCGTAGACAAGGGTAAGGTGGTTCACACAGCCTATCTTGACCTCGCCAAAGCTTTCAACACCATCTCCCATTCTGGAATTATAGCTAAACTCACTAAACTAGGTTTAAATCCCTACGTCACAAGATGGGTTGCCAACTGGCTCACTGACAGAATCCACACTGTAAAAGTTGCAAACTACAAATCTGACTTCAAACCAGTGACAAGTGGAGTACCACAGGGTTCAGTCCTGGGACCTCTCCTGTTTGGTATCTACTTCTAACACAGAAGGCCTCTGGCTAATGAAGTTCACAGATGACTGCAAACTAGGAACCATAGTCGAGTCCACAAATGATGTGTACATCCTACAGAAGGGCCTCACTAAGACAGATGCCTGGTGTCAGAGGCATGGCCTCAAGCTCAGTGCCAAACAAATGCATTGTCATCCCCTTTGGTAAAAACTCTCTAGCCATGAACTACCACATAAACGGCAGTCTTCTTAATGCTGAATGTGTGATAAGAGACCTTGGGACCCAGGTGGGACAGTAGTCTCTCCTTTGATAATCACATCACCACAGTAGTCAGGAAATCCTTCTATGTGGCACAACTCATCACAAAAGGGTTCTCATCCAGGAAAAAAAGAGGTCATTGTTCCCCTCTAGTCGGCACTCATTAGACCAATTATAGAGTACAATGCCCCTTTTGGAATGTACCTCACAAGACATCTGCAGCAGCTGGAAAGGCCACAGAAGTACCTCACAAAGAGGATTACTGGCCTCAAACAAATGCCCTACATTGACCATCTCAAAAAACTCCAGCTTTACTCTGTAGCATATCGCCCACTCTGAGGAGATCTCTGCCTAACATATAAAGCTATGTTAAACCCAGAGCTGTTGGACATGCTGCACCTAAAGAAATCCCAGTCCCTCCGAGCTACACGCTCTAGTGACCTAAACCTTGTCACCACAATAAACAGGACATGCTGGAGGGATAGATTCCTGTCCCAGAGACTTCCTATACTTTGGAACAAGCTACACATCTATGTCAAGCAAAGTTCCTCATTAGCACTCGTCAAGAAAAATCTTGATGAGTGGATGGGAATTAGGAAATACACCCTGGGGATCACTTCTGTGGCTCTGCCTGACAGAGGCACAGGAAATTAATTTTCTTGGGTGGCGTAAGCCAGGGAACCTTGTTGGCTAGGCTTACTTAGGCCCTTGGGCTGATAGCCTAGTACCTACCTATAAACCTATGAAATCAGAATGATTATCTGCTAGTTCAAAAATCATCACAAAGACACTGCTTTTCTATCTGTAAGAACAAACAGAATTCTAGAGTTTATAAAATCCCATCCTCAGACCGCTTTTCATTTTGTAGAAGCATCACTTTAATGTGATACAATAATTTCTCTTAGAATACTTAAACTGAAGACATAAAAAAGACATTTCATCACCCATTGCCATGTTCATTTTCAATATAAAATGGGCAAAAACTGAGCAGAGTAGAAGGAATGGGGCAGAAAGTTGGTTCAAAATGCAGTTTTAGAGGTCTGTGCTTTGTCCATCTTTGCTTATACCAAAGGTGACAACCCAAAGCCCTATAGTGGCATAACAGAGAGCGTAGTGGATCTGAACAATTTTGCTTTTCTGCCAAAGAATGCTGAATTCAGAAAGGTACCATTATATGTACATGGCAGTGTACACATCACAGTATCTTTGTAGTATATACTCTCCAAACATAAACCCTGCTCTGTATCTGCAGATAACATCCCATCCTACTTTCTCCAGTCAATTGCCCACTCACTTGCCTATCCTATCTCTATCCTCATAAACCATTCCATCTCGGAATCTAAAGTACCTTCCATCTGGAAACACTTCTACACCATACCTATCCACAAAGGAGGCAACTCCACTGAAATCTTTAACTTTAGGCCTATCGCTATCCTCTCCCCTCTATCTAAAGTTCTTGAAAAGTGCATTCATACTCAAGTCATGGAACATCTCTCTCAGGAAAGCCTACTTACACCTACTCAACATGGTTTTCGACCAAAGCATAGTGCCTATACGGCACTCCTATCCTCTCTCTTTCTTGACCTCTCTAAGGCCTTTGATACCGCCTCTCACTCTCTACTATTAAACAAAGTGTCCAGCCTCAATTTCTCTCCTGTTACAGTGCATGGTTTGAAAGCTATCTAAGAGATATATTCCATTCTGTAAAATGGGATACTGCTCTCTCTACTCCACTACAAATACAAATGGGAGTCCCTCAAGGATCCATTTTAGGGCCATTACTTTTCAACATCTTCACAAACTTGCTCTATACCTCCTGCCCACTCTCCTCTATTATACAATATGCTGATGACTCTACTGTCATAACTATAACAAACTCTTACTCAGAACTTTTAACAGCTACCCAGTCATCCTTTAACTCTGTAGAAACATGGCTCTCTGACAACCAACTCATCCTAAACGCTAAAAAAAAACAAAAGTCCTACTCTTCCTCCCTAAAACCGCTAACCACATTAAGACCTCCTTCGCTATCCAGTCACTCAATAAGACACCAATCTTAGCTGAATCAAGCTCAAAACTCCTTAGTATTACAATCGATGACCAACTAAAATTTGATCTCCACATAAATAATTTTATCAGGAAACCCCCCTTAAGCTCAGTCTACTATATAGAAATAACAAATTTCTAGCTCAGGAAGCCAGGATAGCCCTCACTCATGCCTATCTTCTTCCCTGCTTAACATATTGCTCTCAAAGTCTTACTAACCTCAACTCCTCCCTCATTGCTAGACTTCAGACTACATATCACAAAGTAGCTAGATTTGCAACCCAACAACCCTACAGATCTCACCACTGTCTCTCACTAAGATACTTAAACTGTCTCGAACTGCCCCAACTTCTCCTCTCTCAGCTCCAAACCATACACTCAAACCTATATCAGCCATCTTTCTGTCCAGCCTTACACTCTATCATCTCCCACTAAGTTCCTACAAGAAACCTCCATAGCTCTTCCCAAGAACTTCTAAAAATCTACAAGCCCAAATCTAAAGCAGGACAAAACGTATATAGCTACCACCCCTCTATTGAATGGAACAAACTACCCCTCGAGATTCGAACACAGGCACACCCCAAACAGTTTAAGCTAACACTAAAGGAATATTTCAATAAGAAATGGATCTGCCAATGCTCAAACCCTCCTTGAAAACTTTCCATTCTCAGCTTTTCCCAATTGATGTATTTCTCTCTGTAATACTCAAATAACTTCTGGTCAGATTTGAAAAACAAAAAAAAATAAAAATCATACACACCTAATTTTTGTATTTTATATTCCTTTCTACTTACATAATATACGTGCAACCTATTGTTAATCTGTATAAGAGTTTGCTGTATTCTACTTGTATAAAATATATATTAAGTACTAATGTATATTTGTATGTACTGGAGCTTTTCTCCCCGGGCCTCTGCTGAAAAAGGGCTTCGGCTCAGTCAGACATTCCCGGTCAACAAATGTAAAATAAATAAATAAATTTAGTAATCACATTTACACTGTGCTGTATGGTCATCCCACGTGAGGGAGTGAAGCAAAGCAAAGGGCTGGCCCTGTGGCCATGCTGAATGTTAATGAGGCATCCCAGGGGGAGAGGCATATGCTTATTAGCCATGTGATGTCTCCCCAGACCCGCATTCAGAAAAGCATCTATATGGCCAAGCAATTTACGAAACTGCTGAGCTGTGTAGATCAGCATGGTCATCAACATCATATTGTAATAGAGAACATGGTCAAAAGAATGTGTTTCAACCACAGAACATGAATGTGCTCAGAGGGGGGGGGGGTCTGGTACATACCAGGGCATACTTTGAAAGTGCCAAGATAGCACCAGCTCCAAAATGAGGATGGGGAAGAATCAGTGGACACCAGAGAGAATGGTTCAAATTGTTGTACCAGCACCAAACTTGTTACAGAGACTGGGAGGGTGGGAGGATACACTAGACACCAGGGATGCTTTAAGTGACATGACTGCACCAAAATTACTACAGGAATTAGGGTGGGGGATACACTAGACAATAGGGACTAATACATGCTTTACGGATTAATCTATAAAGTGCCCTAAGGCACAGGTCAGTATGACAGAGATTATTTGTGGGAAACCACTGGACACATTCTAAAGTCCCATAATGGCACTAATAGCAGTATGGGGATCACAGTCGGGGAGAACCACTGGGCACCAGAGATAAATGCCATAATGTCATGCCCTTCATAATGTTGGTAGGGTGGGGGATCCTGGACCAACAGGGATGACTCTTTGAAGTGCCGCAATGATTCCAGCACTATAATGGGAAAATGGGAATTGGGGCCAAGGAGATACACTAGACACTAGGAACGAATTCATACTTGCCATAATGGCACTAAATATTACAGCAAGGTGGGGGGACCCACACAAAGGTAGGGGCAGGTGCTGTGTGTGTGTGTGTGTGTGTGTGTGTGTGTGTGTGTGTGTGTGTGTGTGTGTGTGTGTGTGTGTGTGTGTGTGTTTGTGTATGTATTTGTTTGTGCAACAGTGACTGGAAGGGGAAATTCCACTCCTGACATGAGCAGCAGGTTACTACCATGACATGCAGATCAGCCATGATCTACATGTTGCAGTGCTAACTATGAATCAGGAAACATACAAACTAGCCAATAATAAGGTCATACTTCATTGCGGCTATTATGTTACTAAATTACCAATGAGCCCTATGTGCTGGAAGAGTCCTTCAAGAGCAAGCCATACAGCTGACACTAGGAACTTTAATAAAATTCCTGGGTCAGTGTATAAAGATTGAGGTAGGAGTGCTGAAAAAAGATGGATTATAATGAACAAAAGGTAAGGTAAAGTTGAACACCTATCACTATTCAGTTATTAACAAAGTTATAAATTTTAGATATGCGCTGAAATAGAATGCTATGTCATTCATGCAATGAAATAGAGCAAAAAAAATATAGACTCAACATACAAAATACATTGTTCAGGTAACACAGAATTACTGTCTTATAGTTCCTCACTTTGCTGACTGCTCAGCATTAACCACAATTTTTGTAGCCCACTTCAAATGAACAACTTTTATATAGGTAAACATCCATTTTTTTCCCTCACCTATTTTGCAATTTTTTATGTCAAAGCCTTTGAAAACATTTAACATTCGGTCTTCTGTGGTCTCACTTCTGACTTCAGTACTTTTTTAATTCAAACAATAAACATAACTACATCATCAGCAGTTTGCTAATTTTAATGAGCAGGTGAATTTCATACTACAGTTATTCCCCTTAGAGAACTTGTAGCCAGATAATTAAAATATTTTAGTAAGTCAGTACAGGTCCCTGACAAACATGGTAGCCTCAGTCTTTCATACTTGTAGTATCATCTTATGAAATGCCTTCAAAATGTAACCTTACAAGGAAAAATGCAGTTTAGCAAGTCTATCATCTGATTTATCTATACCTGCCAAAAGTAAGAGGGTGAAAATTTTCTGCTCTTAAAATTTCACCTTTACTGTAACCTCACCAATGAAAGCAACATTACAATGTTAATATAATCTTCATTCTTCAGCGGAGAATAACTTTACTTTTTGAAATTACTTTTGCACAGTTATGTGATCTTTAAGAGGTTTGACCTCTGGCTAAATGCATCCTTAATTGCATGTCTGAAGCTGTGGTCCACACGTTATTTGCTATTTGTGGTTAAAAGCAGCACAGTCAACGATTGCTGCACCAACGCAGACTTGTTAACAAGCTCGGTGTGAGCCTACTTTTGTGTATTTAGAAATTATTATATTAGCAGGCCAAATACCTAAGTTGACAGGGCTCTATAATCTAATGTATTTTTCCTCAGTAATACCTTATTGTTGCCAGAAAATTCTAAACTTGCTTTTCTAATTTCAGACAGTGGCACAGTATGGGATTTAACTTTATGCTGACAGTTGAACGCATGATAGTTCATACTGTGTAATGCCAAAAATATAACCAGAGAGATGAAGTGATCAAAATAAATCTCTAAACAGCTAATTGGAATGTTGTCCCACTTACAACACTTCCATATATCTTGCAAATGGTATTGTAAGAAAACAAGAATAATAAAAGATTGTCAGATGAACAAAGGTTTGACCATTTTAAACCAATTATTAAATTAAGGTGGAACTTTAACACTTTAACTTTTGTGACAATGCATTCATAGTTTTTTAATTGGATGTGGTGTTCATTGCTTAGCTTCAAAGTTTAGATTCTGATAAGGTCTAGTGATCAAGGTTGCTTATATAATTTTGTAGTAATTATGAACTCGAATAAAGAAACAAAGCATTTATTCATGCCATACTGTTACCACCTGCATTATTGCTATAACACACCAAAGATACATACTTTTGAGATATGATTATCCATTCTACATGTAATGAGATAGAACATTTGCAATTATGTATACCCTGAACTTTCAGAAGAACCTTTTAGTGACCCTCCATTATGAATAAGTATATAAAAATGTTCATCTCCTGACCATAAGGTGATTTCATTTAAGGACTTAAAATTATCTTTTGGCATGTCAGAATACATTTTTAGCAAGAACTTAAAACATAACAGCTGTCATATTTTTTGAAGTGCTGGTATATTTTTATGACTTAAATGTAAGCAGAGTCACTAACGCCATGAAAAACCTCCCTACATCAATGAGGTATCTTTCTGCTGTTTCTGTTCCAATGTGGTTTCAGTTACATTCCTGTTTTCTCACTGTGACACCATTACATATGCAGTTTGCATTTTGCCATAGTAGTTTCACATAACACCCATACAGATAATAATCATAATTATTCATTACTCTTCAAAATGAAACAGATTTTTATATATTTCTCTTAAACGTATCCTGCTTCAGCTCTAGTTTATCTTTCTTAGTTTTCAAGGTAAAACTATGACTTTGAATTAACATATTTGGGCTATATAAATGGAGGAGACACGATGGAAATATTTTGGAAGTGTAATTTTAATATCTAAATTTATAGATGGTGAGACTACCAGCCTAAACAGATAAACTTTCTTATAACATTCAATAAACAATGGAGTCAGAAGAAAAAAATTGGCTGCAGACAATTGCCATCTATTTTTGCTTGCAGTGAAAGGAATGTGCTAGATTAACTCTTCTTCTTCCTCTTATTTGATCAAATACACAGCTGTTAACAAGTACTGATAACGCGATAAAGTATGATGCTCGATTTCCGTTTCTTTTCACTAACAACTTGAGGTAGCCTGATCGACTGATTATGTATTTGTAGCTCTAATATACCACTGGCACGTTGTGTGACCTCAGGTTCAGCAGCCTTTAATATCTTTAACATAACAGCCTCAGGATGCTGAGAATAATTGTTTACACAACAAGAGGTTATGAACTTTACGCTAAAACAAATCATCATATAACTTCAGCCATGACAGTGAAAGATTGCTTACTCTTTTCATTCTGATTTGTAAACATGTTCCACAGGCAAATGTCCTGTATCATTTCTTCAATTGGCGGACATATTAGGCCAAGAAATTATGGTATGTACTGTCTGCCTTTTGTCATTCCATGATGCAACTCACTCATCTACTGACTATGTCTTTTGAAGAGATAATCCCCTTATCACCCTTAAGCATGAGTCATTGTATGTATGACAGTTTATTCTTGAAAGTAAAGTATAGCTTATGCAACGGGTGAAACTGCCTGATTCTGTCAGGCCATTCTGGTATGATGTCATCTTGCAATAATTACAATTCTAAGTCATCGCTCACAGCAGCTTTAAACTGTTGTCCATTTTTAGTGGTGTCTTACAACTCACAGCCGCTAAATCTTTCTTCAGTCGACCTTTTTACCATTGCTTGACATATACTCAGGCGAGAATACAGCTGATGTGTATAAGCCTCCATAGCTTATACTGGACTTTATGATCATCTTCTGAAGTACTAATAACTTCCTTCACAATCTTGAAGATACTTAGCATAAAGACTTAAATATGTTAGGAAGTAAAATATATGTAATTACGGAACTTTTCAGATCCCAAATACTGCAAGTATCTCTTGTTTCTTTTTGTACATATCATGAATGTAGTCAGTCAATGTTCTTGATGCATAACCAACAAACCTTCCTGCAATAGAATTGCTTCTAATCCTTGGTAACCTCCATCCATCTATAGGGGTTCGATAGAGATACGTTATAATATTTCACAGTTGGTGCTATTGTTATTAATCTCCAGAGCTGCATGTACCTTATCAGAATTCCACCATAGATCATCCTCATTATGCACATGTCCCATATACTTCAAAATCTGCTAAATCTGGCATTTATCTTCATTAAGTTCAAGGCTCTTTGACTTCAGCCTTTCAAGTGACTAGCTTAGGTATATTTTAATCTAATTCTGATTAGCACTACAGACCACATTGGCACTAATAATGTTAACATGCCCTTTCTAAACCATCAACATATATGCTACAGCTCATAGAAATACCTCTTGTACCAATTGCATCCAAAAAAGATAGCCTTAAGAATTTGTATATACCTAAAGACATGTTAAATATACAGAGTTTGGAAGCAGCTTCATCCAAATAAATCCACCAAAATCATTAGCTTGCATTAAGCAGTGAAAATAATCTGACATTAGGCATAGGTATAATCACTTCTTTAAGAGCATACAATAAATAATGATCCCTCTTTATCCATTTGCTGATATCTTCTGTACTCCTGAATTTCTCCAGCCTAAAATCTCACTTTACACCTTATCACTACAGGTGATATGTCCTATATATTCTCCTAATTTTTACTACAGACCAAAATCTGTTGTTCATTCTTTCCCTCTCAAAACAATTGTAAACTAATTGTTGTTGGCACAAATATATTGCAATTATCAACATTTCTTACTGCATTATTACAGAATATTCTTTACAAATAACTTTGCGAATTGAAAACTCTGCTCAAAGATATCCACCACAGTTAATAAGAAGTAACAGTGTAGTGTGACATGAATGCAGCACTGCATACTGATTATATGATTGCATTGTTCTCCTTTCTTGTATCTAAGTGAAGTCTGCACACACATACCTATAACAGTTGTATAATGCAATGAAAATTAAACTCTGTATATAGTATGAAATATGTAAGGAGAAAATACCACTCTGGACACAGAAATAAATATAAAGTTAGCGCTTTCGTTTATAAAATATATAAACTTCTTCAGATAAAAGTATACAGGAAATAAACCATTTAAATAAGAATTCAAGAAGTGACATCATTTCCCATTCAAAGAAAAAAGTCACAATAAAAGTCCCATTAAACATCAAAATAAAAGACATGCCTCAAAATAAGATATCCAACTACACAATAGACCCATTGAACAAAACTTTAAATAAAATCCTAAACACTACAAATATATGCATCAAATATATATAGAAGTTAGAATATTTAAATAATTGACTACAAAAATACAATAATAAATGTTATCTACATAAAGACTTCAGTTTCAAAACACTCATGATAGAAATAGTGTCATTTAAACCAGGTGAAACTGAGGCGTTCAACTTAAGTTGCCATAAAAGTTCTTTCTCCTCAAGTTGCAAGGAAGTCGGACCTCCCCTAATGTTTTCAGCAACCCTATCAATGATTAAAAAACAAAATTCATGTGTGGGAAAGGCCAAAATATGTCTAGCCAGGGCATTTGTAATATTTGCTTTAGAAATGGCGTAAAAATGTTCATAAATTCGATTTTTAAAAACCCTGTCAGTTTTGCCAACATAGAAAGACGGGCAATTCTGACATAATGCCAAGTAAACCACCCCTCTTGTGTTGCAGTTGTATTTATCCGTTAAGTAATATTTTTTCTTATTGATCATAAACATGTTGGTAACACATATAAACTTACACCAACGGCATGATCCACATTTAAACATCCCACAATGTGGGCGGTGACATTTATAATTTACTGTTTCAAGGATAGTTTTTAAGCTCCTACCTTTTTTAAAAATGACAAGAGGCCTTTCACCCACATAATTTCTTGTTGTACTATCATCGACTAAAAAGTACCAGTTCTTGAAAATAATATCCCTCATAAAGGGAGCATCCTTAGAAAAAGTGGTAATAAAACCCAAATTTCCAAAGTTATTGTTATTTTCATGCTCAAATTGCTGTGTTAAAGGAATCAGCATGTTAGGTGGATCCATAATATCATTAACACACTCAAGATTCTCATTTCCAGATGAAATAACATAACTTAGAATTGGTTTAAAGTAACCATGTGTCCTTTTAGATGTAACCTCAAAAATGAGTTCATCCAATAAGTTAATAGGGTAACTTCTTTTCATAAACATGTCCCTTAATAACCTACACTCATCCAAAAAATCTTCATCTAAAGTTACCATCCTAGCTGCCCTAACTAGTTGTCCCGTAACAACTCCCTTCTTCTGATGGAAGGGGTGGCAGCTAGAAAAATGGAGGAATGCATTTGAGTAAGTGGGTTTTCGAGAAATCCTAGATGTAAATGTGTGTAAAACAAAATTTTTGACTAATTTTACATCTAAAAATGAAGTCTCTTTTTCTTGAAAGTCCCAAGTGAAATCCAAGAAATCAGTAAAATCAGTAACTTTTTCAATAAATGATGCTGCGGAATGTCTATCACCCTTCCAAAGAATAAACATATCATCCAAATAATGGGTATATAAAGCAGCCTTACTCTGGAAAACAGGGTCTTTAAATAAAAAATGTGTTTCCCAAAATGTCATTACTGTATTGGCAAAGGTTGCACCACAGGGAGATCCCATGGCTACACCTGTTTGTTGCAAATAGAATTTAGATTCAAAAAGGAAATAATTGTTAGCTAAAACAAGTTCCAGTAAGTATATGACCAAATCAATAACATGCCCATCCATTTTCTGGTCCAACATAAAATTCCTAACCCATTTGCATCCAAGGTCTTGTGGTATACAAGTGTACAAGTCAGAAACATCGATGGTAAAAAAATTTAAATCTTCATCAAAAGGAAAACTATTTAAAGAATCAAAAAAAGCCCAGGAATCCTTGCAAATTTGTTTTTGATTTTTTAGTAAATCTTTTAGTTTACAGTCAATGAATCTGCCACACCCATAAGTGATAGATTACCTACCATCGATGATCGGACGAAAAGGGGGTTTATTTAAATTCTTATGGACTTTTGGCAACCCAAATAATGTAGGAATAACTGGGTGTGTAATGTTAAGAAAATTAAATAAGTCAATGTCAATGCAGCCTTCAATGAATAAGTCATTAATGAAACCTTTAAGTTTACGATAGGCTCCATTAATTTCATTAAGAGAAACACATACATAAGCTGCACTGTCCAAAACAAGCAACATATTAGTTGTATAATCAGCCTTATCCATAAAGGCCAAACCACCCCCTTTATCTGGTTTACACATTCGTATGTTAGCAAACTTTAGGCTATTCAAAGCATCTTTTTCCTCGAAAGTAAGATTGTCTTCCAAAGAATTAACTGGATAATGTACATTTAATAAATTTCTAAAGTCATTCTCACAAATTTTTTCAAAAAGTGAAATAGAAGGATGTAAGGGTGGGTTAAAAATGCTAGCCACTTTGAAATCTTTAATAAGACTAGGAGTATTAGCAAACATCACATTCAAATTTAATTTTCTAGTAAAAGTCTTTAGGTCAATCAAGGACCTAGCAATATTGCTCCTAAATGCAGGAACAAATGAAAGACCTTTTGCCAAAATGTCCACAAGCAATGAGTCAGGTTCAAAAGAGGAATAATTAAAAATTTTAAAGTCCTTGGTAGCATTAGTTATAACAGTCACAGAATCTACTACATTAAGAGTCCCAACTGAAATTTCACCACGAGGACCCAAAGAGGTTATCTCTTCCTCCTGTTCTGAAACTTCCTTTTCTTCTGATTCTGAAAACGAGGGGCACGTTGCTGCCCTGCATTGTTTGAATTCCTCTGGTTCTGAAAACCCTGCTGTTGGTGAAAGTTAGAACTAGAATCACTATTGGTATTCCTATTAGCTAGCCTTTCACTCCTTCTAACCGGAGAGCCGACATTTCTATTCATACTGTCAACATTATTGTGGTCAATACAATTATTATCAAGTTCAAAATGAGAATCATCGCCACAAACATCAACAATTACACTTGAACTATTCCTTACATCATTCACAGGGTTAGAAGGGGGCAAGGGGTAAGCCAAACCCTTGTTATATGCTAGCGAATCCCTGTTCAATTTTTTGATTTTATTCTCTCTAATTTTGTTCAATGCATTATCTAAACTAGAAAAAATGCGTAAAAAGTCAAATTTGTATCTTTGAAAATCCTTGTCTGACCTGATAGCATTATCCAAGTCTGTTAGTTCGTTCTATAAACAGTCTATTTGCTTCTGATAATTTTTTAACAAACATTCAATGAATTCAAGTCCTTGTTGGTCAAATAAGTTCAACAATTCTTTGTGGAATGTAGAGTTTAAAATAATACCAGTGGGAAAACGCCACTGTCGAAGTCCCTTTGGGACCTGCTTCCTTTTGATACATTCAGTAAGATACTGAATTTCAATCTGAAGCTTTTTAAACTTAAACAATTTAATGTCAAATATTTTTAAGTTGTTAATTATGGTGTTCTCGTTCTCTCCGGTTAGAAGGAGTGAAAGGCTAGCTAATAGGAATGCCAATAGTGATTCTAGTTCTAACTTTTACCAACAGTAGGGTTTTCAGAACCAGAGGAATTCAAACAACGCAGGGCAGAAACGTGCCCCTCGTTTTCAGAATCAGAAGAAAAGGAAGTTTCAGAACAGGAGGAAGAGATAACCTCTTTGGGTCCGCATGGTGAAATTTCAGTTGGGACACTTAATGTAGTAGATTCTGTGACTGTTATAACTAATGCTACCAAGGACTTTAAAATTTTTAATTATTCCTCTTTTGAACCTGACCCATTGCTTGTGGACATTTTGGCAAAAGGTCTTTCATTTGTTCCTGCATTTAGGAGCAATATTGCTAGGTCCTTGATTGAAAATTGCTACACCTGTTTGTTGCAAAGACCTACAGACTTTTAATAGAAAATTAAATTTGAATGTGATGTTTGCTAATACTCCTAGTCTTATTAAAGATTTCAAAGTGGCTAGCATTTTTAACCCACCCTTACATCCTTCTATTTCACTTTTTGAAAAAATTTGTGAGAATGACTTTAGAAGTTTATTAAATGTACATTATCCAGTTAATTCTTTGGATGACAATCTTACTTTCGAGGAAAAAGATGCTTTGAATAGCCTAAAGTTTGCTAACATACGAATATGTAAACCAGATAAAGGGGGTGGTTTGGCCTTTATGGATAAGGCTGATTATACAACTAATATGTTGCTTGTTTTGGACAGTGCAGCTTATGTATGTGTTTCTCTTAATGAAATTAATGGAGCCTATCATAAACTTAAAGGTTTCATTAATGACTTATTCATTGAAGGCCGCATTGACATTGACTTATTTAATTTTCTTAACATTACACACCCAGTTATTCCTACATTATTTGGGTTGCCAAAAGTCCATAAGAATTTAAATAAACCCCTTTTCGTCCGATCATCGATGGTAGGCAATCTATCACTTATGGGTGTGCCAGATTCATTGACTGTAAACTAAAAGATTTACTAAAAATCAAAACAAATTTGCAAGGATTCTTGGGCTTTTTTGGATTCTTTAAATAGTTTTCCTTTTGATGAAGATTTAAATTTTTTACCATCGATGTTTGTGACTTGTACACTTGTATACCACAAGACCTTGGATGTGAATGGGTTAGGGATTTTATGTTGGACCAGAAAATGGATGGGCATGTTATTGATTTGGTCATATACTTACTGGAACTTGTTTTAGCTAACAATTATTTCCTTTTTGAATCTAAATTCTATTTGCAACAAACAGGTGTAGCCATGGGATCTCCCTGTGGTGCAACCTTTGCCAATACAGTAATGACATTTTGGGAAACACATTTTTTATTTAAAGACCCTGTTTTCCAGAGTAAGGCTGCTTTATATACCCATTATTTGGATGATATTTTTATTCTTTGGAAGGGTGATAGACATTCCGCAGCATCATTTATTGAAAAAGTTACTGATTTTACTGATTTCTTGGATTTCACTTGGGACTTTCAAGAAAAAGAGACTTCATTTTTAGATGTAAAATTAGTCAAAAATTTTGTTTTACACACATTTACATCTAGGATTTTTTGAAAACCCACTTACTCAAATGCATTCCTCCATTTTTCTAGCTGCCACCCCTTCCATCAGAAGAAGGGAGTTGTTAAGGGACAACTAGTTAGGGCAGCTAGGATGGTAACTTTAGATGAAGATTTTTTGGATGAGTGTAGGTTATTAAGGGACATGTTTATGAAAAGAGGTTACCCTATTAACTTATTGGGTGAACTCATTTTTGAGGTTACATCTAAAAGGACATATGGTTACTTTAAACCAATTCTAAGTTATGTTATTTCATCTGGAAATGAGAATCTTGAGTGTGTTAATGATATTATGGATCCACCTAACACACTGATTCCTTTAACACAGCAATTTGAGCATGAAAATAACAATAACTTTGGAAATTTGGGTTTTATTACCACTTTTTCTAAGGATGCTCCCTTTTTGAGGGATATTATTTTCAAGAACTGGTACTTTTTAGTCGAGGATAGTACAACAAGAAATTATGTATGTGAAAGGCCTCTTGTAATTTTTAAAAAAGGTAGGAACTTAAAAACTATCCTTGAAACAGTAAATTATAAATGTCACCGCCCACATTGTGGGATGTTTAAATGTGGATCATGCCGTTGGTGTAAGTTTATATGTGTTACCAACATGTTTATGATCAATAAGAAAAAATATCACTTAACGGATAAATACAACTGCAACACAAGAGGGGTGGTTTACTTGGCATTATGTCAGAATTGCCCATCTTTCTATGTTGGCAAAACTGACAGGGTTTTTAAAAATCGAATTTATGAACATTTTTACGCCATTTCTAAAGCAAATATTACAAATGCCCCGGCTAGACATATTTTGACCTTTCCCACACATGAATTTTGTTTTTTAATCATTGATAGGGTTGTTGAAAACATTAGAGGAGGTCCGACTTCCTTGCAACTTGAGGAGAAAGAACTTTTATAGCAACTTAAGTTGAACGCCTCAGTTTCACCTGGTTTGAATGACACTATTTCTATCATGAGTGTTTTGAAACTGAAGTCTTTATGTAGATAACATTTATTATTGTATTTTTGTAGTCAATTATTTAAATATTCTAACTTCTATATATATTTTATGCATATATTTGTAGTGTTTAGGATTTTATTTAAAGTTTTGTTCAATGGGTCTATTGTGTAGTTGGATATCTTATTTTGAGGCATGTCTTTTATTTTGATGTTTAATGGGACTTTTATTGTGACTTTTTTCTTTGAATGGGAAATGATGTCACTTCTTGAATGCTTATTTAAATGGTTTATTTCCTGTATACTTTTGTCTGAAGAAGTTTATATATTTTATAAACGAAAGTGCTAACTTTATATTTATTTCTGTGTCCAGAGTGGTATTTTCTCCTTACATATTTCATTCATATTTTGTTTTGCACTCGTTTGTTTGTATATAGTATATTGCAGTGTGAATGCAATCCTGTGCCCATCTATCCATCAATCCACAACCCCTTTCTCACATTTTTTACACATGGGGTCAGGGTGTCACTTGAACAGTGACAATTGTCTGCAGCTATGGTTTACTCCACCGGGTGGTTAGCCCTACTGCAGTAGTTCTTCCATACCACACATTCGCATACTCACACCTATGGCCATTTTAGAGTCTCCAATCCAGCTACTGAATGCCTTTGAAATGTGGGAGGAAACCAGAACCCCCAGGGGAAATCCATGCAAACACACAATGACATGCAGACTTTGCACAGAAGGTACCCCATCCAAGAATTGAACCAGGGAACTTCTTGCTGTGAAGTGACAGCACTTTCCACTGCACCACTATGCCACCCTACAACCTGGTACATTGTATGTAAATGCAAATTTTATTGTATTATTTTTGTTTTAGCAGAGATGTATGCTATCTCTGTATTCTGTATGTATCTTACATGAATATATTTGTCATTATGAGTACTATGTTGAGTAAATATACTTCAGCTATAATCAAAAACCTTTCAGGTTTTGGCTGCTTATTTGTTTCACCAACATTAATAGTCAACTGTTATACTATTTTTCATTTCAAACACACTCTGCCAAAATGATAAAATGATCATTGCCTGCATGGAGTTTGCACATATGATTTTTGCACACCTGATTTTTTTATTCCTATACTGTTTTTTTATGTCTGAAAACTATGCATGCATTGTATGGTTTCTGGCTGCTTATTTGCTAAAATAGTACCATCATTTTGCCTGCAGTCACCTGAATTCTTGATTTTTATTTATATTGTTTTTTGGCTTTATTTTCATGCTATTTTAATAGTCATTGTTTTATCCTCAAATATTTTTTTATTTTCAATTAAAATAACATTTACATAATATTTTTAAATATCATTTTAAACAACTATATACACTATTTACAATACCCTGACTTTCAGTTATATACACTGTATGTTATTAAATATAGAATTAACAGATCAGTTATCAGAGATACAATATTGATTATTGCAGAGTGTCCAATAAAGATATAACTTTCTTCCAAGGATTATTTACCAATGGTCTGGGATAGATTCGTAGTTATTTGATTTTATTTCCATCGATACAGTTGTCTTCAGTAAAGTGTAGAATTCTTCCAAGGTTGGGGTGTATTTGAATTCCACCTTCTGGGTACTTATTTTTATTTGACTTTTGGAATTTTTGGACTTTTTTGGAATTTTTATTGACTCTCCATATGTCACTTTTTTTCAATCTTCTTCATTTCTTAGCAGTCTTACTCTAGCAATTATTACAGAATAATGTTGCCTCTCCATTGTTATTTCTTGCTTAACTGCCTCTGCATTTTACTAAACTACATAATAACTGTTCCTTTGTCTGCTTTCATGTTTATATATTTTGTTTAATTTGTTTTGCTTTTTTGCTTTTGAGTTTGGTTTGATTGATTGTTTTTATTGTAAGTTACTAGGATGTTTAATGGAGCTTTTCTCCTCGGGCCTCTGCTGAAAATGGACATGTATCCAGCCAGACTAGCCCGGTTAACAAATGTAAAATAAATAAAATAAATAATAAATATTTCCTAGATATAGCAAGTATTGTCCATAACAAATACATATTTGTCTTATTCAGGTAGGGACCTTCATTTACATTTAGTATAATCAATACTTTAGTTAAGGTAAAGGATTCATTAATAAAGCTTGTAAAAATGGTTGATTCCATTCCAATATGATTTAATTTTATTACATTCATAAAAAATATGAATCCAGTCTGGTTTATTTGACTTTTCACACCTCCAGCAAAAACTACTTGTAGTAGTACTGACCTTTTTAATTCTATCTGGTGTTAAAAATGCTCTATGTAAGTATTTCCAGTTAAATATTTTCCAGTACTGTGTGTTAGAGGTGTAATTAACTGATAGTAAGATGTTAGTTTTAATTTCTTCTGTTAACTGTAGTGACTAACCTTTTGTTAAGAACTGCCAGTATGATGGTTTGGAAATTGTTTTATATGTTATTAACTCTTTATATAGATTTGAAATGGAATTTTTCTTTTCACAACTATTATATATAAATTCATATAGAAAACGTATCAGATTTGGAATATCTTTAAATGAGGAATTATTAATTAATCTGCATAAATCTTGAGTGTACATTAGAATGCTTTGTAAGGTTAACCAGTCCTGTGTTGGAATATTGTAAGCAGTTTTTATCACATGTATATCTAAAACATTAAATTTATTTACACATTGAAACCAGCATAAGAATCCATTTGGTTCCCAGGATGTTAATTTTTCTCTATATATTCTGTGAGGAAAGTTCTTAGTGATGGTAAATGGGCTTAAAAGGTCAAACCAACATTTTAGATCTATGTTTGCATTGATAAGTTTCCTAAAGGAATTGATGTAATGATTAATCAGTGTTGTTTAAGAAGGTTTTGTTATATTATATTGTATACTTATGCATAGTACGTACCAGGGTTTGTTTGATTTGTCTAGTATTAAACATTTTTTTAAAAGATTAAATTCATCTGTTAATATAGCCGTTGTTAATTCTTTCCAGCTGGCAAAATAATTTGGGTTTATCCAGTCTATTGTAGTTTTAAGCACAGATGCTTTTATATAATAGGTTCATATAAGTTTCTATTTCTGGGAAGTTCAATCCTCCTTGTTTCCAGGGTCTAATCTGATGAGTTAGAGCTACTCTATTATTTTTGGGATACCATAAAAATTTTATTAAACATGACTTTATTTCTTTAAGAATGCATCTTTCAGGAATTAACTGTATTGCTAATGCTACATATAGTATTTTTGGCAATAAGACCATTTTTATTAATTGCAATCTGTCTTCAAAATTTAATATAAAATTTTGTTCCACTTTTCTATATATATTTTTATTGTTTCAATAATGTTTTTATAATTTATTAATATTGTTTCTTTTATATTTTTGCATAACACTATTCCTAAATAATTTAGCATAAGTTTTTTTCCTATGATGGATTTATCTGTAACTTGTAGTTTTTTTTCTTATTTAAAAATAGAAATTTTGATTTTGATCTATTAAAGTGTAGACCTGAAATCTTATAAAATTTCTCCATTACTTCTTCTAGCTCTCCTAATGACTCTCTGGAGTTTGATAGGGTTAATAAAATATCATCAGCAAAAAGCATTATTTTAGATATGTACTGGTCATAGACTTCTATTCCTTTTATTCTTGGATTATTGCGTATTATTTCTGCAAGTATTTCTATAGCCAAAGCAAATAAAATAGGAGAAAGGGGGCATCCTTGTTTGGTACCTTTCGTTATATGGATAGATTCTGAGGTGAAAGGACCTAATTTAATGTAGGCTAAGTTATTAATATATATGTTTTTTAGTAATAAGATGAAGGGAGGAGGAAATTCAAATAATGCTAAAGTTTTAAATAGATATTCCCAATTGAGGGAACCAAAGGCTTTTTCTATGTCTAATCCAATTACAAGTGTTTCTCTATCTTCTTTATTCACATAATCTATAAGAGTAAGTATCCTTTTAATATTATCATGTGTGTGTCTGTTATAAAAATCCAGTTTGATCATTATTAATTGTCTTTAAAAGTGGGATTTTCATTCTGTTAGCTAGGATTGACATGAATATTTTGTAATCATTATTCAGTAATGATATAGGTCTGTATGAGATGCAAAGGTCTGATGGTTTATTATCTTTTAGAATTGGTGTTATGAGAGAATATTTCCATGAGGGTGGTATTTTTGCTTCTGACTGGACTTCTAGCAAAGTTTTATGAAAAAGGGAGATTACTGTTAAAGGGAAGAGTTTGTAAATTTCCATAATTATACCATCTATCCCTGGAGATTTGTTAGATTTACTTTATTGTATCTTGTCAACAATTTCTTTGTAGGATATAGGTTTTTGTAGGTCTAGTTTTAAATTTTCGGGATTTTTTTTATATTGATAAGGTTTGTATCTAAGTTGATTTGGTTGGTATCTAAATCTTCCTTTTTAAAGTGTTCCATAAAATGGAACCAACATGCTTCAAGGATGTCTCCTATATCTGATACTTTTCCCTTTCTTTTTATGATATATATTACCAATATTATTTGCTTTAAATTGTATTTTAATTCTTGTAGATAATTTATGTAGATATCTGGTGGAGGTGGCTAATGAGTTTATTTTTAATTTTTCCAAGGCTAGGCAAGTTTTGTATGTTAGAATTTCATTATATTTTTTATTTAATTCCTCTATTTCTTTTATGACTTCTGGACAAATCTGATTTTTTTTAGATTTTGCTGTCATGAGTCTGGTTTGCAAGTCTAATGATTCAGTTTCCCACTCTCTAACTTTGTTTTTGTACCAGCTAAGAGTCTTATCAAATAAATATGCTTTTAATGAGTCCCAAACCATGACTACTGATTTCTGTTGTATTATTAATTTCAAGAAATAATTGTAGTTCTGACAATATCCAGGGTCTGGATTCTTTAATGTTCATGATATATGATGGAATTCTAGTTGAGAGGATTAAAGGTTTAAACTCTATTTGGAGCTTCATTATCAGAGAGTCATGATCTGAGAAGGGGCATGGAACTATTCAGAAGTTGAGGATTTTTGTTTGTAAATCTTGAACTATGAATAATTTGTATATTCTGGTTTGTGTTCTAAATATATGGTCTTTATAGGAAAATAATAAGGATTTATCATATTTTACTTTAAAAGTGTCTATTAAATGAAATGAATCAATCCATCTTTTTAAGGATTTTGAAATAGTTGCTATATGAAAAGACTTCTTGGTGGTTTTAGAAGCTTTTAAGGTACAATTAAAGTCTCCTCCCAGTATAAGATTTCCTTTATAATTGTTGGGAATAAAATCTAGGTATTTTTTAACCATTCCTGCTCCAATTCCTGGGAACCAGTATAGATTAGCTAAGGTCCATATTCTGTTATTAAATTTAATTATAACAAATGCTAGTAGACCCTCTTTGTCTTCATATTTATAAATAACTTTTGGAGTGATTATATTTTTCTTCCAGAGAATTGATACTCTTTTTGTCTTTGTTCTATAGGAGGATTGAGCTAAGACTGTATAGTCCTTAGGGTTCCAAATAAAGCTATTGTTAGTCTTAAAATGCATTTCCTAGAGAAATACTACTTGTGCCTTATTTAGATTTAAATATTTTAGTAAGTTTGATCTTTTGTTTAAGCCATTAGTATTTAATGATAAGAATGTTAAATCCATTTCAAGTTAGAGTTGGAAGAAACTTTTTGCTTCTTTTTTTATTTTGATTATAGTAGTTATACCATATTCTCTGATAATACTGAATGTTATTTTTATGATTGTAAACTTGGGAGTGTAATTTAATGTTCTTTCTTCTTTAAATACAAGTAGGGTAAAATTTTGGTCAGGCTTTAAAAAAGTACTTCTATAAAACATTAATTTTAAAATATCAAATACAAGTAAATATGAATTTCCCATTAAACATGGAATGAATGTCATTCCTAATCCAATAGATAAAGATAGGTCTATTGGATTATCACTCATATCTTTAACCAACAATGTCAGCTGAGCTCCATATGTTAAATTATTATATGGAAAATTTTCTTAAAAGAGATATGAAATTCTATATTATTCTATTATTGTTCTATAGTATTTTATATATCAGGATGGAATGTTAGTAGTGTAAACAATTATTATGTTGACTTAGAAAATGTCCAATATTTAGTTACCCTTAAGAGTTCCCAAACATGTCAGATATGTCATTTTGGATAAATTAAATGCAACAGAGGAGCATAGACTAAATAGGCCAACAACAAATAGGTTATTACTAAAATCATTTGACTAAAAGGACTCTGCAGGAGACAATTTGTGATTACCAATGAAATATGAATTTACTGTAGGTGAACTGTCTTTCTTTACTTTCCCACTCTTCAGCTCACCAACTTCAGCTTACACTTATGAAAAGACATGGCTTATCAGTGATATCCTGACTCTGAGTAGAGGTGCCCTACATTCTAGTGGGCAGTGCTTTTACATATTTTTAGATTTACAAAGCAGAGTCTAAGAATGAACTATGATCACCCTGACAATTCCCATCCTTAATAGGGCACATCCTGCTTCCAGAAAAGGGTAATCACATCAGGTCTAGAATGAATGTGAATGTACCTATATGGTAATCAAGACTTACCTTAGGTAAGTATTAATCAAATAGTATTTAGAGCATCTTAGAGAGTTCTCGGGGCAGTTAGAATACTCTTAAACCTCTCCTCCCTTGACCAAAAACAGAGATTTCCCTTCCCTTTCTTTCCCTTGTTTTAAATCAGTACTAATAAAAGAAATTCAACAAACATAGGTAAACAGAAATAATATTCAGTAGTCCGTCTTGTACATGACTCACAATCCATTAAACAATCAGTGACTAACATCACTTTAGTAAACAATATAAAGACAAATTAGAAATAATTTCCTAGCTCTTTAAATTTTCTGATAAAGCAAAAAGTTAACAATAAGCTATTTTAACTAAAAGTATTAAGCACTTAAATTTTTCCTTGCATGTACACATTTCTACTTATATTGTAGTGTCAATAGTTGTCTTTGAAATCTGTACAATACTTCATTTCTTCAAATCATTCCTTTTTCAATTCAGGTTTTATTTTGTCAAAACGGCAACAATATTTCAAGGGCACAATTAATATTTAGAGTGATGTTTCAAATAAATAACTTGTCAGTTGCCAATTGAGTTAGTTTTGACTGTATGGTTAGTGCAAATATAGCATGTTGCAAAAATAATATGTATTTTTTTCATGTGCTTTACAGACTGTCATATGCAAGTGACATATATAATGTAGCATATATAGAACAAGATAGCTTATGGATTCAGAACCAACAGCAGAAGAGCAGAACAGCAGAACCAGCAGAATATTCCAAAAATGACAATGGATTCAGTTCCACAATAAAATGCATTGCTTGTCTTGTCTTAGCGCCTCGGCCATTACAGCCTTCAAAGAGTACAAATTTACCAAAAAACACATTCCCCTATTTATACATCACCAACAATCATTTAATTAAATAATCAATCAATTAAACATGCATTTTAAAATTTTAAAGCAAACTTCTCCAATTAACTTCTCTGTTCAAGCCTCTTGGTGTCAGTGTATCAAATTTCAATATAAATACAGTTTCCTTATACAATAAAATATTTTTAATTAATCTTTCATCCCCTTTCCTGATAAACACTTCTTCCAAAATAGTAGCTTGTAATAGGTTAGCATCACTATTATGTTTTTTTCCCCAAAATGAGATGCTATAGGACTTTCTAGTCTCCTCTTCTTAATATCTCTAATGTGTTCCTGCAACCTAGTTCTAAATTTCCTTTTAGTTTTCCCAATATAGAAAAGGTTGCAGGGACATCTCAGACAATAAATTACACCCACTGTATCACATGTGAAATAATTATGTGGTCTAAATGTTTTTCCATTAATCCTAGGAAAACTCAGTTTAATAAGGGAACATATATTGCAATTGTTACACGGTCTAGTACCCAAAGATACTAATGAGGTGGAAGGACTAGCTACTGGTGCAATATATTAAGCTTTAACCAATTTGTCCTCCAAATTCTGTCCTCTCTTATAAGCCACATAGGGTAAATCAGAGATAATTCTATGTAGCAGTTCATCTCTATGTAAGAATTTCCAATAACGCTTTATTAGTTCCCATATCCTAGTACTTAAAATGTTATAAGTGGTCACAAAAAACATTTTATCTTTTTCAACCAAAGAATTAGTATTACTAACACAGTAAATCTTTTTCTACTATTAGTGTCATGTTTGTTCAAATTATACTGTATTAGTTTATCAACAGACCCAAAATTGGGAGGGTGGCCTAATGGTTAAGGTGTTTGCCTTACAAACACAAGGTGCAGGGTTTGTGTTTCACAAGGGATAATTGGCTAGGCTTAAAATGGCTCGCAAGGGCAGTTAGCTTAGTACTAACCTATGAACCTATGAATCTCATTATATCCTCTCTGTAAAAACATAGATAGTGTTTGACTAATTTGTTTTTGTAAATCCAATTTATTATTACAGAGCCTAGACAATATAATCATCTCTCCATAAGGTAAAGATTGTATAGTATGAATCGGATGGCAACTAGTACCAAATAAGTACTGGTTGCCATCCTCAAATTTTCGATGGACTGTAGTTGCAATAGAGCCGTCCTTCATTCCAGATGGATGAATGTCCAAGAAATTAACCTCTGTGCCACATTGTAAACCATCAAATTTAATATTGTAAACATTATCATTTAATTCTAAAAAAAATCTTGGTACCTCATTTAATTCCCCCATCACAAACAAAAATCAAATCATCAATGTATCTAAAATAAAATAAAACGTTGTTGTACAAATACATTTCTATATATATAGTCCAACTCAAACCTGGCCATAAAGAGATTCGCATACATGGGGGCAAATGTTGCCCCCATGGCTGTACCTCTTAACTGATGATAAATAACTTCATCAAAACTGAAATAATTATGAAGCAAACAGAAGTAAGTTAAATCAATAATGTAATGAGAACTTGGGCTATCATCTAAAAAATATTGCAAGACTCGTATTCCATCAATATGTCTAATATTGGTATATAAACTACTTATATCCGTAGTAATCTAAAGCATATTCTGAGTCCAATATACATCTGACATTTTGTCAATAAAATCAAATGAATCTTTAATATAAGAATCAAGTCTTTCAACATAAGGTAAAAAATAACTATGTATCAAAATTCCTATATTATGCAAAAAGTAATTGACAGCAAAAACAATGGGGCACCCTGAGGGGTTAACATTATCTTTGTGCAGCTTAAGGAGACAATAAAAAGTAGCTAAGTTGCAATTATTAAAATTTAATTTTGTATCTAAGTCCTTTTTAGAAAAATAACCCAGACATACTCTCTTTTCAATCAATGTAGAAAAATCTTGTATAGCATTCAAATATGTAGCAATCCCACATGTTTTATAAGTCAAATTATCATTTAAATGTTGCATACACATATTATAATATTGTGTATAATGAAGTACCACTATTTTGTTACCTTTATCCGAAGGCTTAATAATTAAATCACTTCTACCTGCAAGATTGCTAAGATCAAGCCATTCATTTTAATTTATATTATATTGCCAAGAAGTATGGCTATGCTCCTCAACAAGTTCCTGTATGGAGAAATTGAGCATTTCTGAAAAATGTGTAACAGTACTATTAACATAGGGGGGTATAAATTTACTTTGAAAATGAATTCCACTAGTATCTAACAGAGAATAAGCATTTGGAGAAGTATTGGCATCAAAATCATCAGATATATAAGAAAAGAAACTGTCACCTTCACTATCAGTTTCCAGACTATATTCAGAATCATTATTTCTTAACAGTTTATCCCCTTGTGCATCAAAAAAAATTTAAGATGTAATTTCCTAATTAATTTAAAAACATCCTGTGTAATTAAGTATAACCTAGGTACTACAGGGGGTACAAACTTTAAACCAAGCCAGAGAACAGAAACCTGTTCATCAGTTAAGGTGCATCCAGATAAATTTACAACATTTGAAACATTTGAAACAAACATTAGAAACAATATTATTAGAAAAGGAACAGCCCAAAGGAGGACAATCAGTTCCATCTACCTCGTTTGTAAGTCTGTTTAAATTGTCCTTCACTTGCTGCAGGATTGAGACCAATTCCCTTCTTCTTGTTTCCCCTTTTGGCGCCTTCTTCATTATGGCGAAAACGCTGTTGGTGGGACTCAGGTTCTTGTGCTGCAGGCAGTGGGGGAAAATCACGAATATCATTCTCTGAGTCTGTAGTATAACCTACCCCATCTGAAGAAGCAAAAGATACAGATAATTGTTTTTTATTACCTGCAGTTTTCCCATATTGTCCAGAGCGAGTGTGGTGCATGAAAGCGCTAATGTTTACATTAAATCTTTTTGGATTGGTCTGCGTTTTGCCACTTTATTTTCTTTTTCTCAGTTTAGTGTTTTACGTGTTTTATTTTCAGAGCGAGTATTCTGTTTGTTTTTCCACAAAAAAGCACGCCCATTTCCGTAATCGCGTACATCTCGTTTAATTTTATGTAATTTAAGGTGGACCTGCTAATTTTCAAACTTGTTAAATTTTTCTTTCAGATTTTTAAAGATGTCATTAACTTCAGAATTACCCACTTGATTTAAAAGTTGTGTGTGCATCACATTTAAATCATTTTTCAATTTAGAATGTAGTAACTGCTCCTTTTCCATCAAAATGCTTACCCACTCCATAGCACAAGTATGCTGCAGCTAACCAGCGATCCTTAAAGGCTACATCAGTGGTGTCTGTTAAGTCAAACAGAGTAGCTGGGCTCTTAAAAGCTCTCAATCCTCGGGGGGCGATATTCAGTTCCATATACCTCACTAGACCCAGGAGACTGAAATGACAGCATGTTTCATGCAAAATTAATTTCTCAAAACTGTCAATATTGTCCTGTATTTCTTGTGGAAAGGAAACATTTTGATTCTCGCCAATGCCACCAAAAGGATTATTGTATCTCTGCATTCTGTCCTCCATAAACTTTAATGCAAAATTAAAAGATGTAGACTCACCATTATTCAAAAGTTGAGCAATTCCAGAGACACTAGCAACTCCTGCAGCATGATTAGGAGCGGGTAAAGCATTCAAAACAGCATTCGGAGCAGAAACTGAAGTACCATGGACCACAAATTTGTCCATGGTTTTCTGTAGCACCATACCCAAAGTACCTGATGTACCTGAAGCACCTGAAGCCTGTGGGGCAACAGTCAAGTCCTCACGAAACACCTGGAGAATGTTGAGTAGAGAATCCGAATCCATAAATGAACACCAAAATCACAACCAACAGCAGAACAGCAGAACAGCTTATGGATTCAGTTTGTTAAAGTAAATTATGCTTATTAATCAGGCAGTTTCATTTAAATTCACAAGTAATTTGGGGACATTTCAGTTGAGTTTCCAGGAATGTGTAGTCCAATGTGAGTAATTGAGTCCACTTTTCCTCATAAACATATGTCACAATTCATTAAACAAAGCAGAGCCTAACATCTGTCTAATAATCATTATAAAGACAAAGAATAGTAGTTTCCTAGCTCTTCAAACTTTCTGATATCGCATAATGTTGACAGTAAGCTATTTTAACTGGAAGACTAAAACATTTCAATACTTCTTTGTGAATATATATTTTTACTTTTACTGTAATATCAAGAACTGTCTGAAATCTATGCATTACTTCACATCTTTCAAGTCATTCATTTTACAGTTCAAATTATATTTTGTCTAAATGTCAATAGCATTTCTAGGGCACATTTAATATTGAAACTGATATTTTAAATGAATAGCTCTCAGTTACCAAGTGAGTTTATACAGAGTGTGAGGTAACTGCAAAGATAACATGTTGCAAAAAGTAATATGTATCTTTTCATGTGCACTAGAGACTGACAATTTCAAGTAACATATAAAATGTAACTTTTACAGTGCAGACAGCTTGTGAAATCAGCATGTTAAACTGAGTAATACCTTTTAATTAAGCAGCTACATTTAAGTGCACATGTAGTTTGGGAACATTTCGGTTGTGTTTCCAGGAATATGTAATCCTATGAGGATAAATCATAAAATATTACAAATAGTCCTACTATGTATTTATTTTACCTTGTTTAGGTTGTTTTTCATTTTAATAACTAAACAATATTACTTTTTCTTATTATTTGTTATCTGTGAGGCTAAATGCACTTCACAGGTTCATAGAGTCCTTAGAAACTGCAGCAGTTGTTTACTGTTGCTATGGCAACACAAATAGAATGTGAAGAAAGCTTCATTTCTCTTAACCAACAGTACATTTTCCCTCCTTTTTATGTATTTGTTAATACTAAAAGGAAATAATTCAAAGGACATATGTACATGAATGGAACATTTCAGAGTTAATCATGAACATGTCCCCCAATCCCAATAAGCATAACAGTGACTATCATTAATCTAATAAATATTACAATAACAATGAATTAAGTTCACTATTCCAATTAGTCTGCCTTCAAACTAGATTATAGTAGACTATTATTTATCTATGTATAAATAGTGAGTTATTAAACATATACAGACTATATTAGTATAGTAAATAGGACAGAATTTAGAAAGGGAGACAAGATGCAGTTACAATAATAATGAGAAAAGAGAGAAGAGAGAAAGAAAAGAGAAAATTAAGAGAAAATACACATATACTATGTATGTTGATTTAGAGTATAAATATTGTATGTGCTATATAACCTTCCTTCTGTGAAAGTAAAGTACCATTTTACATACCTGAGGTAATGTGAGAACTCTCATGTGTCATCTATTTTCAAAAAATATAGATAAAGATTCCAGTAGTTAGTTACCTTTGTTTTAAAATTCCAAGCAGTAAAATTGGCCCTTTAAAGTAATGTTAAACAATTCATATCATAGTAGATGCTTTGAGAGATTTGCCTGTAACAGTATCAGTCTTTTGCTTCTTCTTTTTGACATCTGTTCAGACATTTGTTTCTTTTGTTCTCTTGAGAGAAGGTGACATCCAGTCCATATATTCTGGTAAAATAATCACATTATTAGTTTTAATAAATGAAGAGGCTTGTTCTAAGTCCATAAAAGTCTTCATCTCGTTGGCATACAGTATTCTTATCTTAGCTGGATATGCAAGTTGTGCCTTGATGTTATTTTGTTTCAGAAACGTTATCATTGGCCACACTTTTTTCCTTTGTTCCATTATTCTAAATGAATAGTCATTATCATATCTTATCAGGCTCTGTTTATATTTTAGAAGTACCTTCCTCCAAGCAGATCTTAAAATCAGTTCCTTGTCCAAGTATGAAAGAAATTTGATAATTATTGACCTAGGAGGAGAGTTTGAGTTAGTGGCAGGTTTCCCAAGAGCTCTGTGTGCTTCTCAGTGCCAAAGGAAAGTCCTTCTTTTAAATTTAAAAAGTCAGGGATCCAGCTTGATAAAAAGGAAATAATATCCTCACCTTCTGTGTTTTCAGGTAATCCGAAAATCCTGATGTTATTTCTCCTCTCCCTATTTTCCAAGTCATCTACTTTATTAACCAACCAAGTGTTTTGTTTAAGAAGCAGTTCCTTCTGTGTTTCCTCTTCCTTAAGTCTGCTTTCTAAGTAATTTTGAGAAACCTCTATTCCTGTTATCCTTGTCTGGTGTTGTTGTAGCATTTCCTTGAGGGTGTCAGCCTGTTTTTGACTGCTTGTTTTAAGATTTTCCAGGTTCTCTTTAAAATCATCCATCTTCAAAGACAACTCCTGCAGGGTAGATGCCATCTGTTGTAGTTCCTTCTTTAAGGCAGCATCGTGGTGAGAATTCCTTGAGTTGATCATTTTAACAAGTGAATATATCTCCAAGCTTTTTGACAGGAAATTATTTGTAAAACTTCACCAAAATTTCTAATTATGTAAATTAGACCTTTATCTATAAGATTTTATACTTTGAAGAAAAAAAGAATATTTTTCCTGTCTTATTTAACTAGTTATATGGAGCTCAAAAATACTGTTGCTTTCAGTTAGCCATTCAGGCTCCGCCCCCTGAATAGTCATTGTTGTAAGTATTGCAAGTGTCTGTGTATTAAAAGTCTCAGTCATGCACATGACACGCATCTATTTTTGCTCCATATTATATCACCTTCTCTGAGTTGTCTACCCTTAACTGATCATTTCTGATTCCACAGACTATCTTGTCTCTTATCAGTGAGTGGCCCAATCACCATTTAATTCCATGACATAAGTATCAATAATCTCCCAAACCACTTGATTCCTCATAAAAAAATAAATGTCTCATATCTGGCAGATTCTTCATTTTCTCGCAGGATGCTTGGATTTACCTTTTAATCATGCAGGTTTGCTTACTCCTGTTCTTTAAAAGAAAATGTGTTAATTGCCCAGACAGCTTCCTTGCTTGAGACGTGAAGAAACCTGGCACATTTGATCTTTTTTGGTTTGTCCCCAAGACTCTTTACAGAGAACTTCAGTTCAAAATGTTGAATTCACTACTTCTAATTTCCGGAAGGTTCATCTACTGCTTCAGAGATGTTGGCAGCTGTTGATCATTATCGCAAGTGAAAAAGATGAAGAATCAACACACAAAAAGATGCTCCTGGTAGGAAAAGTACTAAATAAATTTTAGTGTGAGTGAAATTGAGAGCATTTGACTTGTTAAAAGCAAACCACAAGTTCAAGTTTTCAATTGAAATATGATAAAATCAAGAGAAGTGCCAGGTAAGAATGACAGAGCACTTGGTTTTACAAGTTTTGTTTAGTCTTATTGCTGCCTGTGAGCAAAGGATGATCAATACAGCTACATTACAGCCAACCCCCAAAAACTAAACTTAAGTACCACCAGCTACATCACAGCCAACTGCCAAAAACTAAGCTTCAGTACCCCCAACTACATCACAGCCAACCCCCAAAACTAAGCTTCAGTAGCCCCAGCTATATCACAACCAAATCCCAAAAACTAAGCTTCAGTACCCCCAGCTACATCACAGCCAACCCCCCAAAACTAAGCTTCAGTAGCCCCAGCTATATCACAGCCAACCCTCCAAAACTAAGCTTCAGTAGCCCCAGCTATATCACATCCAAACCCCAAAAACTAAACTTCAGTGCCTCCAGCTACATCACAGCCAAACCCCAAAAACTAAGCTTTAGTACCTCCAGCTATATCACAGCCAAACCCCAAAACCGAAGCTTCAGTACCCCCAGCTATATCACAGCCAAACCCCAAACACTAAGCTTCAGTACTCCCAGCTACATCACAGCCAAACCCCAAACACTAAGCTTCAGTACCCCAGCTACATCACAGCCAAACCTCAAAAAGTATTACTCTTGGCTATATCACAGCCAACCTCCAAAAACTAAGCTTCAGTAGCCCCAGCTACATCACAGCCAACCCTCCAAAACTAAGCTTCAGTAGCCCCAGCTATAGCACATCCAAACTCCAAAAACTAAGCTTCAGTACCTCCAGCTACATCACAGCCAACCCCCCAAAACTAAGCTTCAGTAGCCCCAGCTATATCACATCCAAACCCCAAAAAGTAAACTTCAGTACCTCCAGCTACATCACAGCTAAACCCCAAAAATTAAGCTTCAGTACCTCCAGCTATATCACAGCCAAACCCCAAAAACTAAGCTTCAGTACCCCCAGCTATATCATAGCCAAACCCCAAAAATGAAGTTTCAGTACCCCCAGCTATATCACAGCCAAACCCCAAACACTAAGCTTCAGTACTCCCAACAACATCACAGCCAAACCCCAAACATTAAGTTTCAGTACCCCAGCTACATCACAGCCAAACCCCAAAAAGTATGTTTCAGTGCTCTTGGCTATATCATAGCCAAACCCCAAAAACTAAGCTTTAGTACCCCCAGCTATATCACAGCCAAATCCTTAAAACTAAGCTTCAGTACCCCCAGCTACATCACAGCTAAACCCCAAAAACTAAGCTTCAGCACCCCCAATAGTCTACTTCTAGCAACCATGTCAAATTTCCAGATAAATATCACATTAGTACAACAGCTCTGGATAGCATATGGAGGTGCACCATGGAGAAACACCACAAAGAAATGCTTGTATCTCAGATCTTTACTGATCACAAGACTCATGCCCCATACTTATTGATTGTTTGAGAAAACAGTACTCATGTATGTTAACAGTTTCTTTCATACATTTATAGACAATGAAGGGCAAACCATCTACCCACAGGAATGTCCCCATATTCATGAACTTAACCATTAGACTGACCTCCACTAGGAATACCCAGGGAGAAACCTAATTTCTGTCACCTTCAGTTGCTTTAACCAGAGAAACCTTCTCAAAAGAGATTGATCTGATCTGAATTGTCATTTTGTTATAGAATATAGAACACCCAAAGATACTTTTAAAAGGCAGCCAAAAATATCTTTTCATCCATTAAGAATCTTCATTTTCTGGGACTAAATTAAAGCTGTTATTGTACTCATTTCATCATAAGCCTACAACCAAGGATTGTAGCCACCTTAGGGGAGATACACACATGTGCATGTGCGCACACACACGCACACAGACACACACACATGCAGACACGCACACACACGTGCACAGAAACACACACACACACACACACACACACACACACACACACACACACACACACACATGCACAAGCGCACACACTAACGCAAACACACAAACATGCACGCATGCACACACACATGCACACGCGCACACACACGCACATGCACACACACAAAAGGCCTATATTTCAGTAGGTTCAGTACCTGCTGATATAAACATTATATTTATATATTTACTTATTTATTTATTTGTTTTATTATTACAGAATTATATGTACCCTCACATCCCTAAGAGCCCACCTGACTGTAGTGGCTTATCAGATTAAACTAAATGTTTATGGAATCTGTCCATTAAGAAAGCATGCACGCAAAAGTTCTTTGAAGACATCCTAACAATATCAGGAGCTGGTTTGTCTTTTTTTTAACTTTTGTTAACAAGCAGTGCCTGATATCTGTATAATGTTTTGCAATGACTTCGCAAATTTAAATAGCATAGCTAAATCTAATTTAAATCTCCATGGTCTGTGCAGATTGGCTTATTGAAAAATTGAGCAAGGCTAGGGCTTCTGTCCACTTTCAATCCAACCAATTCCATTTGGCACAGAAGGTAAGGAGAATGGCATCTCCATAGCGGACGTATTCTTCAGTTTTAGCGTCCAGAGCACCTGCAACATTCTAGAGGCTGATTAGGCCAGATACCAGATATGTAACAGCCGATCTAGATGACAAAATAATACTTTTCATAGAGTAGTAAGGCTGTTTCTCTAATGTTAAGCCATTTTGCATTCCCTGCGCTAATGTTGGTTGACCGTTAACCCAATTAAGTGCAATTTAAGCATGGGAAAAGCCTTCTATATGGACTATGTACTAATATGAAGAATAATGAAATGGCAAGCTGAGAAAAATGAAACGACAGAAAACTGCCCACACCTACGACTAAAGAGTCAAGCTAAGGCTTTTTTAGCCCTAGCAAGCAGTTATGATCAATTTATTTCTAATTTTACTACCACTGTTTGTCTCTTGACTGACCTACAAAGGGTACGTCTCCCTCCCTTATATGTTAAGTGGGCAGTTGAAGCAGAACAAGCATTTAAGTATCTAAACGATACATTGTATTCAGAACAACACTTGTAGCTAAGACTTTTCCAAACAACTTTTAGTCATGCAGATAACTCTTAAGTAGGCACAGGTGCAGTCTTATTTCAGACTATATTTGGGAATGAGCATCCCATCTGTTATACAAATAGGACATTCAGCAATGGTGGGAGATGTAATTCAACTAAAGAGAGAGAATGACGTCTTATAAAATGTGCCCATAACACAACAAAGTACTATTTGCTGGCTAGAGAATTTGTGTCAGCCACTGACCATACCTCTCAATAATGATTCTTCTACCAAAAGGACTGCAGCCCAGATATTTCCAGATGGGCTTTGAACTGGCAAGCTTATAATTAAAACTCTGTCTTCTTTGTAAACATTGTGTGTTGTTGGAAAGTGTTTCAGAGCATTTCTCCAAGGACCTCCACTGAAAATGAGCTTTGTTCCCAATCAGACCTCCACAGTAAACAAATGAAAAATAAATAACTAAAAATCAAATAAATTACAAAATCCAACCATATCCAGGTTGCAGTCACTTGGAATTCTGATGGACTGTCTCTGGCTTAGAACTTGTGGCTCTATGCTGAAGAAGGTGGGGTTATGTGGTTTAGTGACTGCTGACCCTGGAAAGTACACTGATCATTATGAAATGGTGCCTTCTATTTGCACATTGGCTGTGGATGGAATTACCACACAGGGTGTGTCAGGGGAGAGACATACTGAGCAACTCTCCATTGCAATTAATGAGGAAGGGCTCTATCGGGGGCGTCTATATTACATTATCAAACTTTTAAAAGTTCAAACGTTATATTGTTGACACCATATGATCAAACTTTTAAAAGTTCAAAAATGTAATAAAGAAATAAATCAAAGAAAAAACCCTACCTGAATGGTTTAAGAAGGGGGATAAGCCCCCCTGCACTCCACATGTGGGGGGTTGTGCCCCTCCACCCCTCGCTCTTTAAATATACCAACTCCAAAATCGCACTACAGTGTGGAAAAGGGAAATCTTCTCATTCCGCACTGTATGGAGATCTCCATTGAAATGTTCTAACTTTTAAAAGTTCGATCATATGGTATTGATCATATGACATTCGAACATTTAAGAGTTTGACAACATGATATAGACCCATATCTGGGTGCATAATATTGTCAAAACCTTTTAAGAGAGTTAGATTTCTGTCCTCTAGATCCAGAGAAGGATCAGGAATGGAGTGTCCAGACAGCTACAAGTGAAAGCAGAGGCAATTGGTAAGACATCCCCACTTGGAAAACAATTGAGAAGAGGAAGAGAAACTACCTGAGGCCTATGGTCAGACAGGAGAGAAAAGTCCTCACTGTATGTGAGTACTGTCAACACTTTTGGAAACTGCTTGTCTTCACATGGAATTTATTCGATTGCAGGGCCATACAGAGAAAGCTATCGACTCAATCTACCCTTGGGGATTACCTACCAAATAAGGTGCTGTTTAAGACTTTGGTACAGGCAAAGACTGAGACTTAAGATAACAAATGTATTTTGTTATTTGGCTAAAAATTGTAAGTTTTGATTAATTTACATGCTGATGTAAAGAAGCACTTTTTGATTCAGTTTAAAAAAAAATCCATGTGATGGTCTGTAGTGAACCCAAGCTTCTAGTTTTTAGATGCTTAAAAAAATAACTTCTTGAGCTAATTTTCCTTGAGTTTATCAAACACACATACATGCACACTCACACACACTCACACACACACACACACACACACACACACACACACACACACACACACACACACACACACACACACACACACACACACACACACACACACACACACACACACACACACACACACACACACACACACACACACACACACACACACACACACACACACACACACACACACACACACACACACACACACACACACACACGTATATATAATATACTAACGTTAAAACAATGACTAAACAAACACCAACCCATTCTGTGCATGTTCCAGGGGTTATCCCAGACCAGAGTAAACAAAATACCTGGGGACTTTTGATCTCTCACAACTGTAAACCATGTTTCTGCATTAACCAAATGGTGTCAACCAAACAGTCTCAACATAGCTGTTTGACAACTGTCTGCAATCCATCCATACATAAATATATATATATATATATATATATATATATATATATATATATATATATATATATATATATATATATATATATATATATACATTGTGTGTGTGTGTGTGTGTGTGTGTGTCTGTGCATAAGAAACTTTTCATCTAATGATAAAACATTTAAAATTTCATCTAAAACACATTTAGTCAAATTATATTACATCTAAAACTTTATATACAGCAAATACTCCTCCGAAACTTTTTTTGCAGTGGGAGTCCTGCAACTCCATGTTAGGGGCTTCGGCATCCACACTCTCTTACTTAAATAATAACTTCATGGTTGCACACCTGCAGAGAAAAGCGACACCTCCAGACCCAGTGACCCATTTCTGGTGTACAAACTTGTGGGTGGGCATTACCAAAGTACACATGGTGCACTAAACTAAACTGCCTTGTAATTGTTATCACTCTATCACCTTAAAGCACACCGGCATTAATTCTTTATAGCCCACCATACATTTCTATCAAATGTGATTAAACTTACTGTGTTGTAGACCTGATGATCTTAGATCAAACTTCTAGACATTTTCAGTTTAGACTAAATGAGTCTTATAAGAACTGTCACGTCTATATAGATAGATAGATATATATATATATATATATATATATATATATATATATATGAAATCTTTAAGACTCTTAACAGTGGCCAAAAATCATAAACCTTCCTTATTATTAGAGTCATAACTGCTAAAATAAACTGATTAGATCACTTTTTTCCGACCACTTGTAATTAGATAAAATGATACTTAGGCCTTAAGCCTATACATGTATATCTGTATCTAGTCTATTTCTAATCTATACCGCTTCATATATACTGTATATACACATATACGTATACGCATAGCTAACAAAAGTGCTTTTCCTGTGGTTTCCCCCTCTTTTTCCTCATTTTACATCTCAATCTTACATGAAACTCAGTGGCAGGGAATAATTTTCTGCTGTTTCTGAGGGGTAGATATTATTGGTTTGGGTTCTAATTACTTTCTTATTGGTTCTTTCACTTTTCCAATTGGCTTAACAGAGATGACAGAGTTCCAAACAACACCGCTCAATGCTGTACTCGACAGACACAAAGGCACTTTCACTTTTGAAATCTCTCTTAAGAACCTTAGTTAATGCCCTATTATCTGGAGTTTTAACCACTTTCATAGATATTCTTTCACTTTTCCACTCAGTTTAACGGTTATTGTAACCATTTACCTCTGCCTTTCCTGAATCATCTAGGAGAATGAGCTAAAGCATGCGCTGAGAGAATTTTTTTCTGGCATTTTTCAAGGTTAGACTTCACAAAATAACCAGGAAAGTACTTTAAATCATTGAATGTACATATATTTGCTGATTTTAGTATTTTTTTTTTTTTTTGCTTAATTCAGTTATGTAACTTTTTTCAGTTATGTCTCGAATAGTTGCTTGGCTATTTATGTATCTGTTTACACTCCCTTCTAGTTAATCTTACTGTTTTTGTCACTATACGTTTACACTTTTTAACAGCTTTTCTTTCACATTAAACAGCGACTCAGTTAAAATATCTGCTATTCTGTGTTTTTTATTCACCTCTTTTGTTACACTGAATATGCCCCTTTAAGTCAATCAGTATAATTTCCATCTAGCTAATAAATGTGTTTTAAGTAGCTTTCCCCTCTGTTTCCTACTTTTACAACTTAATCTTTCATTACGGTACAGTTTTCCGTTGGTTTTCTAGTCTAGGTGTAAACTTTCTGAGAGCAGTAGTGGTTATTCACTGGCAGGGAATAATTTATCTTTTCTGAAGGGTGGACATTATTGCTTGGAATTCTACTTTCTTTTGGTTCTTTCACTTTTCCACAAAGCTTAACTGTGCCTGTAGTCATTTACCTCCGTCTTTTCCAAAACTTCAGGATAGTTGAGCTGGAGCTAAAATATATTATTCTGATATTTGTCAAGCTCACATTTCACAAAATATCCTAGAAAGTACTTTAAATGATTGCATGTATAGTTATTTTTTGCTTATTTAACTGAATTTTATAACTTCTTTACACTTTGTTTTGCTTTTATGTCTTGGACAGTCACCTGGTTGTTTATGTATCTGATTGTACCCCTTCTAGTTAATCTACATAAATTCTGGAAACTATCTCAGCATAATAAACATCCTGAGACCCTACTTCAATATAAACAACTTCGCAACCTTACTAAAAGACTTATATACAAAGACAAACAATCCTACTATATGACTCTCCAAGCCAACCATTCTAATAACCCCAAACAATTTTGGAAGTCCATTAATTCTCTTCTCAACCCAGGCACCAAAAATAATCCTTGCCCTGATACTACCAAATCCGACACAGAAATTGCTACTCTTTTCAACTCCTTCTTTATTAATTCTATAGCTGAACTAAATAAGTCCTTCCCTATTAACCCATCCTCACAGTTCAGTCACTCTACCCCAGCCTCTAAAGCCAATCCTCCCACCACTTTTCAATTCAAACCAGTCTCTACCTCATATATAAAACAACTTCTCAGCAAACTGAAACCTTGCTCAAATGCCCCAGATAATATTCCATCTAAATTCTTACAAATTGCTGCAGATGGAATTGCTCTCCCCATTAGCATCCTAATCAATCGATCCATACAGGAATCATATGTCCCTAAGCTGTGGCGTACTGCCTTTATACATCCCGTTCATAAGGGTGGTATAAACAATAATACCTCAAACTTTCATCCCATAGCCATTCTCTCCCCTATATCAAAAATACTGGAAAAATGCATTCATGTTCAGCTAATGCTTTTCCTTACTAAAAACCACCTCTTCTCTCACACCCAACATGGTTTCCGTCCTGGCCATAGCACTATAACTGCTCTACTTTCATTCCTTGATATAGTCAATCATGCTCATGACTCTGGCAAAATAGTTTCAACAGTCCTACTTGATCTCTCTAAGGCTTTTGACACTGTCTCCCATACTCATCTCCTTAGTCACCTCTCTAACCTTAACCTCTCCGACAATACACTATCCTGGTTCTCAAGTTACCTTTCCAACAGATCCCAAGCTGTAAAATGGAGAAAAGGCACCTCTAGCTTCCTTCCTACCCCCACTGGAGTTCCCCAAGGTTCCATTCTTGGCCCCATGCTTTTCAATATCTTCATCAATGACTTCCACTCTGCCATCCCAAATACTAAAATCGCATACATGACGACTCCACCTTAATCTGCTGTGCCACCAATCTCCCTGAACCTCTAGCATACACATAAAATGCCTTCTCTGCCACTGAGAACTGGATGCTCCATAATCACTTATCTCTAAATGCTAACAAATCTAAAATACTACTCTTCCCCCCTACAAAATCCTTCCCTCTTGACAAAAAGACCTTCAAAATTAGAAGCCTTAAAAATTCTATCATAGAAATTGTCCCCCATGCCAAACTTCTTGGGGTCACTATCGATGAAAACCTAAAATTTGACATCCATGTTCAACTCAACATTATGAAAACACATCAAAAAATTGGCCTGTTATACAGAAATTTCCACTATCTCTCTCCTTCTTCTAGACAAACGCTTGCCACTACCTATCTTCTTCCCTCACTAATGTATGGTGCCCCTCTATTAACTAACTTATCTGCCTCCACCTCCTCAAAAATGGAAATTTGTTATAACAAAATTTCTAAATTCACCACCAAAGCCAAACACTCCTCCCATCATTGCTCTGCCCTCCAGTCACTAAACTGGCTAGAACTCCCCAACCTTCTAGACTACCTCCAACTTACCACTGCCCACAGGCTATTATTTAACCCCTCTAAATGTCCTGCACTATCCAACATCCTTCAACCATATACCCCTAATAGGCCACTTCAATCGGCCCACCTAAACCTACTCAATGTCCACAAACCAAAACGACCTGCGGGTAGCACCTCCTTTCTTTTTCCTTAGCCAAAAAGTGGAACTCTCTCTCTCCTACTTTAAGATTGACAGAAAATCCTAATAATTTCAAAACACTACTCCATTCCTACCTGTTTTCTAAGTAGAAGTGCAACTACACTTTCCCCACCTAGCCTCCTCACTGTACATATTAACAGTAATGCTATTCAATTTCTTACTACTATCAACCTTGTTCATATCTACTTATTGTTACTGTTGTCCTGTGTATATATGTAAATACTGTAAATAGTTTGCTCTCCTTTTATTCCCCTCCCTAACATTTATGCTTCTTCTACCACTCTGCCATTACTAGACTCAGACTCTTTGTAATCTTTTAATTCATCCATTTCAATATATGACTGATATGTTATGTAAACACCATTCATTTTATTGCCTCTGTATCACAAATTACCAGCATTCATACCATGTAGACTGACGGCTGCATCCTTATGTATCTGTACCTTGAATCTTATGTTAATTTTTATCTTTTGTATTTTGTTTTTATCTTTGTATTTTGTAATGTGGAGCTTTTCTCCCCGGGCCTCCACTGAAAATGGGCTCCTGAGCCCAGTGGACCTCCCCGGTCATCAAACTGAAATAAATAAATAAATAAATAAATATTGTCTGGGATTTTACACTATTTATCACTTTTTACCGTATATGCTACAGCTCGGTTAACATCGCTGATACTTCACATCGGTTGCCTTTCGTTTATATTGCATCGTTATTCTCACTAGTTGTAAACTGTTGCTCAAGGCTAGGTTCATACTTGCCTCGGTCACATATTCTGAGAACTCCATCATGTCTCTCTTCATATAGTCTATGAGGTATGTTTCAAGTTGTTTACTACCACATGTAGCATGACTGTGTCATACATGTATTTGTTACAAGGACTTAAACGCATGTGACGAATCCTGGCACCCAGTAGGCAATTAACAGTGAACACCCTCCTCTGCTTGAACAAACAAATAACACAACTTGTAAAATCCTCTAAGGGCAACTTTGAAAAAAAATATAGGAACCATAGCTAAGGATAACCATAAGACATTCTTCAGCTATATCTGTAACCTAAAAGGTAGGATCCAGATGTGTGCTGAATTATCTGTAGATGGCATCACACACACTGATCCTGTGAAAATAGCTAACCTATTAGCTGACAGGTTTGGTGAAAATTTCACCCCCCTCCCTCCTCCAAACATTACACAAAACATTCCCTATACATCTCCCCCACCTAGCATCTCCAAAGAGCAATTCATTAATGCTCTCTCCAAGTCCAAAAACACAGCCTCTATAGGACTGGATGGCATCCCAGGTTGCGTTTTAAATGGTCTAAAACATGAGTTAGCAACTCCATTAGGTACTCTCTTCATCCACAGCCTGAGTACTGGTTTTGTCCCTGCTGAATGGAAAACAGCAACCTTCATCCCCCTTCATAAAGGGAGTACAGCAACAGACCCTGGGAACTACCGATCCATAAACTTAACCATATGTACAACAATAAAATAGCTTAACCAGTTTTATCTGTAAGGCCATGGAACAAATTATCATGGACCTTAGAAATAAAGACATAGGTGATCTCCAAACCCTTTTATCCAACACAGTTTGGTTTTGTCAAAGGCAGGTCATGCCTGTTAAATCTGGTGGACTTCTTCGTAAAGGTCACCAGAGCCATAGATGAAGACTAATCTGTGCATACAGCCTACCTTGACTTAGCCAAGGCTTTTGACACAATCCCACATTCGATCATCATTGATAAACTGTTCCATTTGAATATCAAACCTTATGTTGTCAGGTGGGTTGCTAACTGGTTCACCGACAGATCACACTCAGTCAAAGTTGGAGACTTTACCTCTCCCAACAGATGTGTCACCAGTGGGGTTCCACAGGGGTTAGTGCTGCATCCCCTATTGTTTGGAATATACTTCTTAGACATTCAAGCCAAAGCAGAGGGGCTGTGGCTGACTAAGTTTGCTGATGACTGCATATTACATGCAATCATTGAATCCCCAAACGATGTCAATATACTTCAAGAGGGACTTACACAAACCAATGATTGGTGCCAAAGCCATGGACTCAAACTCAGTGCAAAAAATGCATTATCACCCCCTTTGCTAAAAAAGATATCCCTGCAGACCATCATATAAATAATAATACTGTAAGTAACAACTCAGCAGTGAGAGACTTGGGAAAACAAGTTGACTGTAGCCTAAACTTTGACCACCATGTGTCTACTGTGATAAGGAAAGCATTCTATGTCACACACCTCATTAGTAAGGGCGTTGCCTCAAGAGCAAAAGAGGTTATAACTCCCATGTACCAGACCCTCAGAAGACCAATAATTGAGCATAATGTTCCCTTTGATATGTACCTTACCAGGCACCTGCAGCAACTTGAGAGACCTCATAGACTTCTAATGAAGGAAATGCAAGCTCTCCAGCACATGTCATACATTAACAGACTGAAGTCACTGTCACTGCACTCAGTAGTGTACAGACTACATAGCGCACATGTCATACATTGACAGACTGAAGTCACTGTCACTGCACTCAGTAGTGTACAGACTACATAGCGCACATGTCATACATTGACAGACTACAGTCACTGTCACTGCACTCAGTAGTGTACAGACTACATAGCTCACATCATACATTGACAGACTACAGTCACTGTCACTGCACTCAGTAGTGTACAGACTACATAGCGCACATGTCATACATTGACAGACTGAAGTCACTGTCACTGCACTCAGTAGTGTACAGACTACATAGCGCACATGTCATACATTGACAGACTGAAGTCACTGTCACTGCACTCAGTAGTGTACAGACTACATAGCACACATGTCATACATTGACAGACTGAAGTCACTGTCACTGCACTCAGTAGTGTACAGACTACATAGCGCACATGTCATACATTGACAGACTACAGTCACTGTCACTGCACTCAGTAGTGTACAGACTACATAGCGCACATGTCATACATTGACAGACTACAGTCACTGTCACTGCACTCAGTAGTGTACAGACTACATAGCGCACATGTCATACATTGACAGACTGAAGTCACTGTCACTGCACTCAGTAGTGTACAGACTACATAGCGGAGACTTGTGCCTGGACTACAGAGCAATCTAAGATTCAAACCTAATGGAAATGCTGCACATCCACAAGTCAAATGGGACAAGGGTCACCCACTCCAGGGACTTTAACCTGGCCTGAGAAATAAATAGAACCTGCTGGAGAGACAGATATGTCTCTTAGAGTTTGTCACTCTTCTGGAAGAGGCTACAAATTCACATCAAAGAGAGCTCCTCTTTGACTCTGTTTAAGCATAGCCTGGATGACTGGATTAAAAAACGTAAGTTCCTGCCGAGGATTTCTCCTATGAACCTTCTAGATACGGGCAGTCATTACTACCTAAGATCTCAAGTTTTGACATGATCCTTTATATTGGGTTTCTCTAGTATTATATTGGATATACATCTAGGCTTATAAAGATCTTCAGATCAATAGCCCAGTAACCACCTATGAATCTATAAAAGAGGACATTACACTACTATTCCTCTGACCTTTCTCCTCGGTTTGGCCTCTGTCACTCCAGCCACTCTTCAAGTAGATGCTTCTTTCCTTCATCAATGGTCCAGAGCCAAGTAGACATTTCTTTGTGCTTTTGACTTGATACAAGTGAATATTTGAAGCCCTGCATTAGTCAGAACTAAAACAGCAAGTAACATGATGGGGTAGATGTTTTACATTTAAGGAATTAAATGCCATAACCACAGTTTGTTCACTTCAAAAGAAAATTGCTTAGATACTGGCAATGGAATAAACTATCTAAATGCTAAGTAGAAAGGCTTTTAAATGAAAAATTTGAAGTATATATCATAATACTGAACTACTGAACTAAACAGAGCTATGCTATTAGAGACATAAGCCAAATTAGAAAATAACAGCTCTGAATGTCTCATTTTTAGAAACAGTCCAATTGCTTGACTTGTAAGAATAATACAGATAATGTGATATTTCAAACATTGTATACATAGCATTTCTGAAGTAAACTAAACATATTTGTTAAAGAGAACTTTGTATCATTATGAAACAAATCACATTCTTTGTAGAGCTTACAGAAATCAAAACAGTGATTTGTCCAAGTATTTTTAATTTATAAATACATTTCTGAATTTGTTTCTGCCAGTAGGTTATCATGTCACTTTGTTATGCAACTTTCTGGCAAAAGTAAACCATGGTCACAAAAGCAAATAAAATTGAACTGACTGTGTAGGTCATATTGGTATTAAAAATGACTTAAAGACTTCAAGATTGCTTGTATGCTGAGGAATCCATTTGCTGTCAGATGCATGTTTGTTTGTATTTCATAAGATGGACATTTTAATGTACTAATGATGCCAAATGTTCTTGTTATGAAGCTTACTTAACAGCTCCATCTGAGCAGTACATGCCTGTTTTTTTTATAATGGTTTTGTTTTAGCTGTTCAGGTGCTTTTATTAATTTCTACCTGTTCTGTGGCACCCTGCTAATGATTAACAGCTCAGTATAGCTAATCAAAGCACTGTATACTGGCCTTATGATAGTGTGAATTCCTGACTTATCCAGTTAATCTACACAACCTATATTTACACTGTTACATTTTCAAGTGTAGAATACAGCTGTATGTCATTATTAGGCCTGTTACATCACCACATATATATAGCACTGCTGTACATTTTACTTATTGTTACGTTGTTATTATGCCTGTTGCACCACACATATCTAGTACTGCTGAATGTTCTAATCATTGCTACATTGTTATTTTTTCCTGCCATTTCACCACATATATAGTATTGCTGGATATTTTACTTGTTGTATTGCCACACTACACCCCACCCAACAAATTCCTGCATTAATATTTTCTTGTATCTCTGCATACTGATGTTCTGTCTATATACATTTCACTCTAATATGGGTTATATACTAAACACCAGATGTTACCAGCTTGAAAAGTGGCTTCCAATAGCATATCTTATGCAAAAATGCTTGTAAATACTTTCTAGTTCTTGACATGGTTTATGTAAAATTGCCCTCCTTCCTTTAGTGAGTCCAGTTTCTACACATGATATTGACACAGGTTGCAATTATACATCTCTTTATGTTCATAAAAATACATTATTGTATCCTTTGGGAAGTCATCTACCCCAGGTAACTACGAGATTAATAATAAAACTCTAAGAGTTGACTTAGTTGTTCAGGATTTGGGAACATATATGGACAGTGACCTAACTTTTAACCAACATGTATCTATTGTTGTAAGAAAGTCCTTCTATATTGCACAGCTTATAAACAAAGGAATTGTGTCTTGATGTAGGGATATCATTGTCCCTTTTACTCGGCTGTCATTAGGCCAGTCATTGAATATATGCTGATTTGGTATGTATCTGTCCAGACACATTGAACAACTGGAACGCCCACAGATATACCTTACTAAAAGGATAAAAGGCCTAAACCACATATCCTACATGGACCAAATCAAAGCCTTGTCACTAGACTCGGTATCCTATAGACTGCTAAGATGTGACCTGTGTCTGGCATATAAGGCTTCCTTCGACCCATTACTGATGGATTTACTGCACATCAGCAAGTGAAATGGTATCAGAAATGTTCAGTTAAGGGATCTAAACCTCTTCTGCAATATTAATGCAGTTTACGGCAGTTGTTCTTATAAGGGCTAATATATAATTATTGACCATGGGATGAGTAAGGCCAGTCTGTAACCAAATGTGACAGGTTAATTCAAGCACAAAAAAGGGAAATTGGCTAGGCTTTAAATGCCCCACAATGGCAGCTAGTCTAGTATTCACCTATGAATGTATAAGTAATTACTAGTCATGTGGGGCAGGAGACTATTGGGGTGCCTAGCCCTATTTCCCCAAAACACTGTCTCAGAGTCATACAGAAGCCAAATAAATGCTGAGAGAAGGAAACCCTAAACTACAAAAAGTAGTGTACTAACAGCTTTCCCCTGAGATAACTGCCAAATAAAAATTAAAAAAAAAAACAAAGCACAATATGTGATAACAGAACTGTCAGCCTTCTGATCTTCAGTCAAAGCAAGAGCTCTGCAGGCTGGGCCACGACTTCCCCTGGTACTCTGCTAAAGCTGTTGCGATAAACTTGTAGTTTTTCTCTATGCATTCTGCTATTGTACATCTTGCTGCTGAAGTGAGATAAGTGTGAAGGCATTTAGTTCCCACGTTTATCCCTACTACTGCATATGGTACTATTGTATGTATAATGCATGTATTTGTTTTCTTTGCTTGTTTTATGTAAGCAAGGGGATGTGCCACACTGAAATGTTTCACGTTTTCTGACAGTGTAACAGAGCGAGAAGATCTGGAAATATTGACTTTAATTGTCATTTTTATCAAGAATTAGCTGGAGTTCATTTGAACTTTGTTGTCTCCAGATGTGCAGTATTAGCTGGAGTTCATTTGAACTTTGTTGTCTCCAGATGTGCAGTATAAGTGACCACAACAGGTATGCAGTCCCTAATCTTCTTGGGCTGTGTTTATTTCAGAACACGTAGTCTGCTGTCTGAGACTGTATCCTTGATTATACAAGACTTGCAGCTGTCAGTAAGTAGGTTTTCAAAAAAAAAAAAAAGAAGAAAGAGAATTAAATTATTTTAATTATTTCAATTCTGCCTAAATATTTAAGTGCACTTATGGTGACATGTGTGTGATACTACTTTACACTTTTCTGTTCTGTTCCAATTGCATTTTTTAGTTTGTTCCGAGACCATAGTCTTGCCTTTTATTTACCAGTTGTGGATACATTGTGTTTCTGAATTATTCAACTCTTTTATTGTCACAAGTAGAATAACTGGTAAAAGCAAGATGTTTGTATTTTAAACCCTGCTGGGCCAAAGTCTTATAGTTTAACAGACAGTTGTCCCAGAGCTGTGTACTCCTACTACCAGAGTTGTACCTTAGTCATTTATTACTACATTTTTTCCATAAGCAGTGTTACTGGTACATTTCTGCATAGTCTGGTGCCTTAAACTATAGTAAAGGTTCAATAGTGAGAGAATTGTCTCTGCTCCAGTTTGTGCTTCAGTGCTTTTATGTTCTGCTTACCATTTACTTGCTTGCATTCTGTGTCTGCCCCATCTCCCAGTAACACATTAAGCTGAAGTTTCTGAAAGAGCTCCAATATTGCCTTTATTTGATTGCTAGCCTTTGCTCCTTGAACATTTCCCAACCTAATGCTGTTGTTGTTTTCGAAAGCTGTGTATCTGCCCTCTATCCATTATGATTATCTCATTTCCAAAGTACCTACCCCCTATTCATTGCTATTGATTGATGTATAAGCTAGTTATATACTCTTCCCACCCATTGTTTTCCACAGGCCCATGATACTGGATGCCCACTCAACAAACCAGTATTGTTCCTGAGTAAACCTCCTTTACTATGTACTGTCTCCAGCTCATTTTCCTGCGCTGAGCAAAGCTTGTAGTCTTCACCTGCATTCCAGAAGTATTTTACTTGTATCCAGGGCCATCCTGGCTAAGTTAAGTACCTTCAATTGCTAAATAACACTTGTTATTTTGTGTGATTGCTTGTTTCCTGCTTTTATGTGTGCATTTCACTGATTATTATTTTTTTTTGTATATAAATTGCTGTTCCCCTCATTGTTACTGTCTTGGAATTAACTTCAGCAAGGGATTTCCAGCTAGTGGTTTGTGTCAGCATTACACTTGTGGGTCTCTTCTAGTATTTTTTTTTTAATTAAGAGTATTGGGTTTATTCATCTTGTGGCATGAGGTATTTGTCTGGTTTGCCTAAGTTGGGAAGTACACAAAAGGGCTCGGTGTAGTCATATTCTCGGCCAGAGAATTCATTATTTAATTTTCTGTTTTTTCTGTGCTGCTATAAATTGTGCATGTTTGCATGGGTTAGCAATGCCCTATACAGTAGCAAACATATAGAAAGCAAATTTTCTCTGTAGAAAGGTCCATAAAACTGTAACCTGTAAAGCAGCAATGTAGTGCAAATATCTTGTGCGCCAACAAACTTGGAGCAGCTAGTTGGCTCTTGAATATCAATACCTACAGAATATGCAAACATTAAAGTTAGCAGTGTTTAGTATGGTTTAGCATAATCTGCCGCAATAAAGTATCCTTACTAGTCTGCAGAGACAAAGCACCCTTAATAGCCTTCTAACCCCAACAGCCCAACCTCTTGTAGCCTACAAATCAAAGGACTAGACAACATGGAAATGCAATTTCCTAACTTCTCTGAAGTCAGCCTGATGGACTTGGGCCTCTTGAGACAATGTAGCAATTGTCTCATGTTTACTGACAAACAATCCTTAAAGAATCAGACACAGTAAGTGAGAGGGATAATTACACAATGACACTAGTGGCTAAACTCTTGTATATCAGTCCACATCAAGTTGTCAAAACTGTATACAAAACAACCACCTCACATAACACACAACACACATAGACTAACATATGCTGAGGCACTTAAAGCAATCTTGCTAAACAACAAACATCACCTAGACCACCCACTCTTAAAGCTATGCCTCAGCAAGCCTGAAGGCACTCAGAAAAAACAACACCTAACACCACACATACTGTCACTCTCAGTGGAGCCCCAAATATTAAGTTCCCAAGGCAAGCAAACGCACTTCCCAGGAGTCTCACCATAGGGAACACCATTGTAAGATATACCAATGCCCCTCTAACCAGGAGAAGATATATGTAAGTTGTTTATTTGGAGCTAGGATTTGCTAAATCACACATGCACCCAAGCCATTGCACCACAGGTACCAGTGTGATTCCTTCATAGTCAAAGTGTGTCTAAATGACCTAAGATATGCTCCTGTGGACTAAATGAAGAGAGACATTATTGTGCTTTCAGACTGTATGTCTCAGGCTGATATGAACCAAACTCCACTCTCCCTCCTTAGACACAAATAAAATAAAGCTGCAGCCCAAAGCTCAAAATGAAAGGATGGACTTTTATTCCACTGAATTCACACTTTTAGTTGAAACAAACAGACACACAGTTGACCAAGTACTTTTGCCTAGCATTACCATGTAATCATGTGCCATGACTGCCTGTGTTTCTTTTGCAAAGTGTTCACTCTTCTTCCTTATTTTTTACTTTTTTACTTTTTAGAGAGAATCAATAAAAAACATTCTTTAAAAAAAAACATATTTTTCTTATTTATATTTTTATATCAACTAAAACTTTTCCAGTCAGTGGGCTTTAGGTATTGGTGAAGGCTCTTACTTACTTTGGGCAATTTGTTTTGGCATTTTCATAGGTGCAGACTTATCAGGGTCCTTCACAATGGATATACAGCTGCCTGTTTTTGGGAAACTATCTGGCTCTGATGATAATGGCAGCCAAATACTGGCATGATTAAAGTTCATAGTGTCAGTGCTGGATAAGGGTAATGTGGGGTAGCACTAGAAGGCCTTAAACTGATACAAGCTTTCTAGCTTAGAAGAGAGACTTTGGAGTGATTAAGTATCAGTTTTCTGTACTCAACTGTTTTCTGCCTAAACACAGATTTTCCAGCGTTTATTGTGATTTAAAAGCTTGTTTTTTATTCATATATTGTACTTATGTGACTGCCTGCACTGTGAAAAAGTTGTTTTTTTGTTTAAATAATTTGTTTAACTGTTATAGGCTATACTCTAAAGTGCGATAGCCTTTTCTGATCGTTTGTAGTCGTTTAAAGCTGTTTTAAGTGTATTTTTTAATGTTTTTGCCTTATCTTTTAAAAAAAACATAAAAAACAAAAAGATTCCTTGTTTCCCGCCTTTCTAAGCTAGTATATCCACTTTTCAGGCTAGTGCTGAACTCAGGGCTGTGATACTAGTTTCTGAGTTGCCCATACCTTATTTGGATAGAAGGACATGTCTCTGTTCACCTGTGAGAGAGAAGAGCTTTGAGCAACCTATCTGTCCCTGGAGGAGTGGTTCCAGCCCAGAAGTTAGTAGTTTATTGGCTATTTTGGGCTAATTTCTATCATTTCCCTACTATAAAAACCGTGTTTGCATGGTTTTGCACACCAGCAGTGCCGGTTAGCTATGGTTAAATTATTCCTGGCCCCACTAAGTCTCCTCTTCAGTTTTTCCCTTGAAACTAGTCTAACTCTCAACCTAAGCACTCAAAAAGCATCTTACAGCCCATCACTTGCTCAGACCTAATATCAAGCACTAATATACCCTGACACTGATTGCCCAGCAGAGCAAGGCTCTTTATTCACCCCTCACCAACCAAGTGACTAAGCAGCTCCCCCTACTATTCAGGCATGACCATAGGGCAACTTCAGGTGCACTCTCCAGTCCAGCTGGTGAATCTGGGTATCCTGAGGCAATGTTACAACTGCCTCATGTACACAGAAAACCCTCTCCTCCTACCACAAAACACTAACATATGTGAGAGATGCAATTATACAGCCAAACTGGAAGCTAAGCTGTCTCCACCCAAGACTGGAACAGACAGTCAAGAGGAGAAGGTTAACACTTGCACCACACCTCCAGTAGCACAGAGACCTACTAAAACAGCACTGGCAAAAAATATGCATAAATACACAAAATCATACCCGAAGGCTCTAAATAAAAACCTGCAAAAGCATCAGAGACATCCAAAGCAGACACCCAAACAACCCTTACCTCCCATCACAAACCAGACAACACATAAAACACAAAATCAGTGTGCCGCACAATCACAGCCCTTAAGGCAAAATAACATACCTAACACACCAGTAATAGGTGACTCTATAGTCAGGCACACTGACGTCCCACTCACTAGGCTGGACAAGGAGAAGGTTACTGTTAGCTGCCTGTCGGGATCCACAATCCGCTACATAACACAAGCACTGAGGTCACTCCAGAACAGTACAAATAGGACTCTGTCATTGTTCATGTTGGTGTGAATGACCTGAGATGTACCTCCCTGGACTACATAAAAAGAGACATGGAAGAGCTCTCTGATCATGTAGCCCAAGCTGGTATGATCCTGACCCTGAGTAGCATCCTGCCCTCACCAAGAATGATACCTCAGTATAACGAATAAATGCTCAATTTCAACAATTGGCTAAGCTTCTGGTGTCATTCAAAGGGGATCCAGTGTTTGTCAGCCTGGGATGACATGCTCGACAAGCCATGTTGCTTCGCAAGAGATGGCTTGCACCTGTCACCCCTAGGCTTTCAAATACTGGCCAAGGCTCTTGCTGCCCCCATAGTGCCTTTTTTAGTCAAGGCTCAAAAGTCAAATCCACCTCCGTAAACAGCACAATTAACAAAAAACTGAGGGTTATGCTCTTCAACGCCAGGAGTTTAAATCTCAGAATGCATGCACTCAAAGCACTCCTCAGTATGGAGAACGTTGACATCTGTGCAGTAACTGAAACCTGGTTCAAGGCTCCAGAGAGCACCCCAGCGGTACCGGGCTACAACTCATACCACATGTTTTGGCCACAGAATATGGACCGAAACACAAAAGGAGGGGGTGTATCCATATTCAGCAAGATACCTACACCTCCAGGTTAGTGGTGCAGCATGATACCTCTGAGATCATCCATGTGCAACTAACATCGGGCAAATCTGCAATGCAAATTGTGGCCTGCTACAGATCACCCTCCATGACCCAGGACCACCACTCCACCTTTCTGGAGACACTGGAAAACATGAAGGTCCTACCAAACACCCTGATATTGGGCGATATCAATTACCCTACCATTCACTGGGAAAACTACTCAAGTACAAACTCCCAGGCCCAGCGCTTCCTGGAATTCATCAACTCAAATGCCCTGAATCAGCTGGTAAACACCCCTACCAGAGGTGAAAACATATTGGACCTGGTCATCACCAACATGGGCAACAGGTGTTCCATACCAGAGGTCAACCTGTCACTGGTTAGATCAGACCATAAACTAATCACTCTGGATGTCCACACCCCACCACCACCCCAACTAAGGAAACCACAGTAAAAAAAATTTCTAAAGCAAACCTCACCTTACTTTAGACAGAGGTGGTATGTTTCACAGCTCCCACGCTAAAGGATAATGCTGCCCAAGATGCAGAAACCTTTACAAATGCACTCAGTGAGCACCTACAAGGATGCATGGATCATGCCATCCCTAGCAAAGCCATGACTCACTCCTCTAAGAGAAGGAAACCAGATTGTTGGACCCCTGCCATAAACAGGCTATACAATAGAAGGAGGAAACTAGTTCAGAAAAAAGAAAATCCCAAGAAGGAAAGACATCCCTGATCAGTATCAGTAAGAAACTAAGGTCCCTCATGAAATTATCCAAGGCTAACTTCAAAGGAAAAACAGCCAAGGATTCAAAAGATAACCGCAAAGCCTTCTTTAGTTACGTTAAGAATCTAAGTGGCAACTCGCAGATATGCACTGAACTAGTGCAAAATAGCACAAAATATACTGAACTTACTGATATTGCAAACATCCTGACAGATAGATTCAGTGCAAACTTCACCCCCCTCTCACCCCCAAAAGGGCCCACAACAATACCGGAAAAGTGTAGTGTCCCAAAAATCACAAATGCACAGGTAAAAACAGCCCTTTCAAAAGCCAAAAACACAGCGTCAGTGGGACCAGATTGTGTCCCAGGCTGCATCTTGCACAAACTACAGAACGAACTACCCCCCACCTAAATGCACCATTCAACCTCAGCCTCTCTACAGGCTATGTGCCCATAGATTGGTGCACAGCAATGGTTATTCCTCTCCACAAAGGAGGGGCCACAATTGACCCTGGTAACTATCATCCCATAAGCCTGACTAGCCTGGTCTGCAAGGCTATGGAGTGCATCATCATGGAACTCATTAACAAAGACATTGGGAACCTCCAAACACTTGACCCAACCCAGTTTGGCTTTGTTAAGGGCAGGTCATGCCTACTAAACCTGGTTGACTTTTTCAAGACAGTCACCAAGGTCATAGTCAAGGGAAAGGTGGTTCACACAACCTACCAAGGCTTTCAACACCATTCCCCACTCGGGTATTACATAAATACTCACCAGCCTGAACATAAACCCCTACATCACAAGATGGGTTGCCAACTTTGTTACAGACATAACACACACAGTAAGAATAGCAGGCTCCAGGTCCGACTCTAAACCAGTCACAAGTGGTGTCCTACAAGGCTCGGTCCTGGGACCCCTACTGTTCGGCATATACTTCTCAGAAGTACAGGCAAACACAGGAGGACTATGGCTAACCAAGTTTGCCGATGATTGAAAACTGGGAGCCATAATTGACTCTCCGGCTGACATGGACATCCTCCAAAAGGGCCTTACTGAGACGGACACCTGGTGTCAAAGTCATGGCCTCAACCTAAATGCCAAAAAATGCATAGTCATCCGGTTTGGGAAAAACAAAACACCCATGAATTACCACATAAGTGGCAACCCCCTTAATACAGAAGAGGTAATAAGAGATCTGGGGATCCAGGTAGATAGTAATCACTCCTTTGACAATCATGTTGCCAAAGTAGTTAGGAAATCCTTCTATATGGCCCATCTAATTACTAAAGGGTTTGCATCTAGAAATAAAGAGATTATAGTACCCCTCTACTCGTCACTCATTAGACCCATCATAGAATACAATGCCCCATTTGGGATGTACCTCACAAGACACTTCCAACAGCTGGAAAGACCACAAAAGTACCTCACCAAGAGGATTACTGACCTCAAACATATGTCCTATGCAGCCCGACTGAAAAAACTCTGGCTGTACTCAGTGGCATATCACTTACTCAGAGGTGATCTCTGCCTGACTTACAAAGCCATGTCCAACTCAGAATTGATGGACATGCTCCACCTAAAGAAATCCAAGTCACTGCAAGCCATGTGCTCTAGTGAGCTAAACCTTACCACAACAATAAACAGAACATGCTGGAGGGATAGATTCCTGTCACAGAGACTCCCCATGCTTTGGAACAAAATTCCAAACTACATTAGGCAGAGCCCCTCACTAACACTCTTCAAGAGAAACCTTGACGAGTGGATGGGTAACAAAAAATACACCCCTGGGATCACTTCATTGGCTCTGCTTGACAAAGGATCAGTTAATTAATCAATGGGGTGGCAAAAGCCAACACACTCTGGCTAGGCTTATAAATGCCCTCGGGCAGATAGCCTAGTATCTACCTATGAACCTATGAACCTATGTGATGTCCACTTCCCTAAACCATTTCATAGACATAGCTTCTGTGCCTGTGCAACCCACCTCACAAACCCAGGAAAGCACACAAGGACATGAAGACACAGGTAAATCTGCCAGACAGAGGCATAGCTGATTCAACCAGTGTCCTGTGCTGGTCCCAAAATGTTATGCCCTATGTGACAACTCTCCTCTGGGCCAGTAATCCAGGAGCCTCAATCCTCACAAGTGATGTAAGGGATGTTCACTTGGAATGAAAATACATGCACACAGTATTTCCAGATGCAGGTCTCTGCACCAAGCACAATTTCCCTTAAGAGCACACAGGGAACACACATCTGTCCTGGGTCTGGGTTTCCTATCTCTCTCACTCTCACTCTCACTCTCTCTCTCTCTCTCTCTGTGTCTCTCTCTCTCTCTCTCTCTCTCTCTCTCTCTCTCTCTCTCTACCAAGGCCTCAAATAAGACTCCACACTGACCACAGCTGTATATTTGAGTCCTCAGCAGAGTTTCCCAAGCCAAGTCCTCCACCACCCTCTCTGTGAAACCAGTGATCTGTGTCCCTGCTTCAAGTAGCTGACACACTCTTTGAGATTTGATTTTCACACACACACACACACACACACACACACACACACACACACACACACACACACACAGACACACACACACACACACACACACACACACACACACATATATACACCTGGGAAAGGCTGGCACAGATTTCCAGCTATGCCCCCTCGGCCCAGACTATAGAGTAGATACTGCCACCAGAACACTCCAAAGCCAGCTACTCTAACGCTCTTACAAGGGTACCCAATTATACTGAGTAAAATTATACCAAATAAATATAAGTACTCTCAAAGTTTAAATATTCTCTAAAAGACCAGCCACAATGAAAGGTTTAAATATATTTAATAATGAATAATAAGTGAATACGAAAATATGATGATGTGAGGTATGCATTTATGAGGGATTGGGATTGGCTGACCACACCCCTTCATACTCTGTAAATTGGCCCCCTTAACCCACCCAAGCTATGCTTTTGTACCCAGGAAGGGATATCTGCACCTGCCACACAATCCAAATTGGTTGCCTTCAGCTCCATAGAATAATAGAAGGAGTTGGTTGATATCAGACCAGTGGCCAGCATGCCATGATTACTGTCCAGCTCCTGAACTAGGTGTGTCAAAGACCACAACCCAGCAATCATGTAGGGTCTTATTACATGGGACAGTAGACCCCAATATAGCCCTTTTTGAACTGGTAAGGATAATACATGGTCTGTGTGATGACCTCAGGGATAGGTGCCCCACATATGTAATATTATGGACATGTAGCACAGGGAGTTTTCAGACAGCAGCTACCCCTGTGTGACCAATGTAGTTTCTGTGGCCGGTTCACCTCCATCACTGGTGGGGAGGTCCATCATGAAATGGAAAGCACATGGCCAGGTTCATGTAGTGCTATTTCCTCCACTATGCCATCCATTGTTGAGAGAAGGATACTGTGACATGGATGCTCATGCTAGCAGGTTGTTCATGCTGAATCCACCTATGGCATAGGCCACCATTTGTAGTCATGGAGTACTCCACCCTGTTGGCAAAATGTGGATCATTCCTTTGACCTGCCCATGAGACAATGCTGCCAGGAAGACAGATGTGCATGTTCTGCACATACATTTCCTGTTGTTGCCTGGACTTGTCTACTAGATCCTGGCATTGTTTTGCAACATCTGCTTGGGCAATATCCCAGCAAACACTCAGTCAGACTTCTATACTGCCCACCTCCACACACTCACACAGTGATAGAGAAAGTACCACCTCCCTGTCCAGTGTACCTATCCAGTCTATCCCAGTCTCAGATCTGAATTAGAAACTGTAATCTTAGTTATGTTTACTTGGGATATAAAAATACACATACAGTGATGTTGTAAAAGACCCTATTAAAAAGCAGTAACAGCAAGATGAGAAATTATATGTTTACTTTCAGCTGCTACTTGTGCTGATTTTATTTTTATTTAAAAAACTGTTAATTACCTCTGGCTCCTGTAAGGAAGATTATAATTTAAAATATATTCATCTGAAACAAGTGTAGTAAGGTAATCCTGCTCTAGAACTTGCAGTGTGAATGTCTGTGTAAAGTTTGCTGTTCTGCATCCTGTCTGCACAATCTTCTGGCTCCATAGCGCAGTTTAGTTTCAGTATTCAGTATTGGTCAGGTTATTTAGTTCAAATTAGAGTTCCCATGTTGACGAGGATAGTGTTGGCAGCCTGGAGATGTAACACACTGCTGAAATGGGAAGGGAGGGGGACGTATATCTAGCAGGCAGATTGAATATACATAGGAAGGGGGATGCAGCACTTCCCATGGGGAAAAGGGATTCCATGGAGGCAGCTGAAACCATCACAGCAGGTTCTACAGGTAAAGTGGGAAGCTACAGGTTCTAGCAAATGCCCAGTTCGTGGGACCAAATGCGTAAGTTTAACTGAAGAGGTAATGTACAGTCGCACCATCCAGTGAGGCAGAGGGGATAACAAAGGTTTCAGAAAGCGACAAGAAGAGCAAGCAGTATGACAGTGATGAGTCGTCCATAGACAACTCTGCAGAAAACTGCCAAAAGAGTCGCCATCCTGTCACGATGGAGATGAAGGAGCCATTGCCCAAAAGGACACAGCATCCTACATTACCTCTGTTAAGTCTGCAGTGATCAAAAAGCAACACTTGCCTGGGAAATCCACAGGAGCCAGGGCCTTGAGAGGGTCACCTTCACAGGTAATATTGGCTAGAGTTTATCTGGCCTGACAAGGAGCAAGAGGCCAAGTAGGTGGCTATTTCTGAGGATGTGCCAGCAGATGTCCTAATAGAGAATTATTTGGATAATGCAGTACCTTGTGCACATGCAGTTACACACAGTGAGGCATGGAGACAAATGCACAAAGATGGCACTAAGGGGAGATGTGTCCAGATCCGACATATTCAACCGGGACTCGTGATGTGGCTATTTCAGAGGGAGAGCTGGTTAGTAGCAGAGAGCTGGAGACTTGTCCACAGCAGTTGAAAGGTACTAAGCTTTCTTTGTAAAGGATTACTTCAAAGGGAGATGCTGATGGTAGTACTCAGCCAAAATATGAGACACCACTGTCAAAAGAAATTGGAAATCCTTTAGAAGAGAAGCTGTGGAGAGTCACAAAGAAACAGTCAAGACAGGATTGCTCTCAGAACATTATCTTACAGAAATTCACAAAACCATTCCAAGCCTAAATCATGTGCTATCACAGTATGAAGATCTTTTACATTGATCATTAATAAGTCATTATCCCAGGACTGAAGCTGGTTGATTTTATTTAAAAAGTCCCAAGAATCCTTGCACACCTGACTTTAATCCCCCAATAGATCATTTAACTTTACATCAAGAAATGCTGCGCATGAATTGGTGATAGACCCCCTCCCATCCACAATGGGGTGCATAGGAGGATTATTGATGTGCTTGTGGATTTTGGGTATGCCAAAAATAGTGGGGGTGGCTGAGGCTTGGAATGGTGTCATGAATTTCTCCAGAGTAAAAGGATGGACCATGAGACTATCAATTTGATATAAGTAGTGCTGGAACTAGAGTTAAAAATAATTTTATCCCATCTGAAGGGGTATGTTGTCACCAGCAGAAAGGTGTGACTATGAGGGCCAGTTGTGGTTCTATTTATGCTAACATCGTAATGGTTTACTGGGGAAAAACAATACCTGTTGGAGGGTCCCTTTAAAAGCTCCTTTCATTTATATATGAGGTTCCTTGACAGCATGTTTTTAGTGTGGAAGGGCTCCAGGGAGAGACTGGATGAGTTTCTCGAGTACATCAGTAACAGTACCGATTTTTTAAGCTTCACCTCCCAGGTAGAGTTTAATAGTATAAAAAACTCCAAAATCACCACACCAAATACAAACCACACAAATGTCATTGAAATAACTAGGAAACCATCCGTTTTGAAATAGAGTAAAAATCCAGTAATTTAATGATATTAAGCGCTTTCATCTCCTGTAAGACACTTCAACAGAATACAACTTCCTACATAAAATGACTCATTTAAATACTTTCAATTAATGACATCATAATTAAACCTCATTAATCCCAGAAATTTTTACATAGCATTAAAGGAGCCATGTCTTGAAATATTAAATACATACAAAAACCTTACTCAAATTTATATACTTATATATAGTTTAAACCTACCTATAATAATAATAGGCCAGAATTCACATAGACATAAATATATATTTTCATATTTGAAATTTAAAATAACTTGTACATACTACTAAAATCTGTTGGCCTCTTCCAACAACATGTGAGCAATAGAAACAGTCTCATTCAGAGCTGGTGGAAACATTGCAGCTAGCCTGAGCTGCCATTGAGGTTCTCTTTTCTTTAATAAATTCTTCCAATCTCCACCCCTCGGGTTCATTTTAACAGTGTCTAGTATTCCAAACATACATTTCACAAACCCTGAACAAGTAAGGGAATGCTTGTATAAAGCACTGGATAATTTATGATTTTTTATATTATTATTATTATGTTCATACACTCTGTTTTTTAACATACATTCTGTTTTACCCACATAATAGTGAGTATATGTAATACATACTGCCAAATATACTAATCCAGTGATGTTACAATCTTCCTTCATGAATGTAACTCTGTTTTTCAAATTATTACTCAAAACCATACTACCCTGTTTAAAAATATATGGACATTGTACACACATCCCACATGGTCTAGTGCCTAAACCTACCACGTCAGTCCTGTCTATTTTCATTTCAAATAATTTTTTTCAGGTTTTGACCCATCTTATTAATAAACATAGGTTCCTCTCTCACTTTGTTAAAAGTTTCCCTATTGGTTCTAAAAATTCTAATAATTAACTCATTAACAGAGACATTGGGAACTTCCAAACACTGGACCCTACCCAGTTCGGCTTTGTTAAGGGCAGATTATGACTCCTAAACCTGGTGGACTTCTTTGAGACAGTTACCAAGGCTACAGATGAGGGAAAGGTGATACACACAGCCTACCTAGACCTCACAAAGGCCTTCAACATCATTCCCCATTCTGGTATTATAGACAAGCTCACCAGCCTGAACATAAACCTCTTCGTCACAAGATGGGTTGCCAACTGGCTCACGGACAGAACCCACATGGTGAGAGTTGCGGGAGCTAGGTCCGACTCTAAATCGGTTACAAGTGGAGTTCCCCAGGGCTCAGTCCTAGGACCCCTTCTGTTCAGCATATACTTCTCAGAGGTACAGGCAAGCACAGGAGGACTATGACTGACTTAGTTCGCAGACTACTGCAAACTAGGGGCTATAATTGACTCTCCAGCTGACAAAGACATCCTCCAAAAAGGTCTCACTGAGACGGATACCTGGTGTCAAAATCATGGCCTCAAGCTAAATGCCAAAAAGTGCATAGTCATCCCCTTTAGAAAAAACAAAGTACCCACAAACTACCACATAGGTGGTAGTCCCCTAAATACGAAAGGCGTAATAAGGGATCTGGGGACCCAAGTAGATAGTAATCTCACCTTTGATAATCACATTGCCAAAGTGGTTAGAAAATCCTTCCACATGGCCCACCTAATCACAAAAGGGTTCGCATCCAGATCAAAAGACATCCTTGTACCCCTTTACTCATCACTCATCAGAGCCATCATAGAGTACAACGCCCCATTTGGGATGTACCTTACAAGACACCTGCAACAGCTGGAAAGACCACAGAAGTACCTCACCAAGAGGATCACTGGCCTCAAACAGATGCCCTATGCAGCTCGACTGAAGAAATTACAGCTGTATTCGGTTGCATACCGCCTACTCAGAGGTGATCTATGCCTGACATACAAGGCCTTGTCCAACCCAGAATTGATGGACATGCTCCACCTAAAGAAAACCTTATCCCCGCGAGCCACACGCTCTAGGCATTTAAACCTCACCACAACAATAAATAGGACGTGCTGGAGGGATAGATTCCTGTCCCAGAGACTTCCCATGCTTTGCAACAAGATCCCAATCTACATTAGGCAGAGCTCTCCGCTAACACTCTTCAAAAGAAATCTTGACGAGTGGATGGGAAACAGAAAGTTTACCTCGGGGATCACTTCAGTGGCTCTGTTGGACAGAGGCACAGGGAACTAATCTAAGGGGTGGCAAAGCAACACATTCTGGCTAGGCTTATAAATGCCTTCGGGCAGATAGCCTAGTACCTACCTATGAACATAAAATGTTCCAGTTGGATTCTATCGCTTTTTTATATTATTAGTATTACTATTATACTGCAATACACAAGTTTTTTCAAACTTTTTGTTCTGATGCCCATCCCCAGAATGCTCCACACTTTTAGTAAAACCCACCCCCAGAAATGGTTTGTAAAAAACACCCCATTTTACATATACTTCATTCAAAATTTCTTCTACTAAATACTTGGGGTATCCTCTGTTTTAAAACATACTAGAAACCTTTTTTAGTTCAGGGCCCAGATCTTCCAAATGTGAAGTCATATGGGCCACCCTAATGCCCTGACCCTTGACAATACTTTTCTTTTGTCCCATGGGGTGATTACTTTCGAAATGCAAATATGCATTGCAAAAAGTGTCCTTTCTATATATTTTTGACCTGAAAGCATCAATTCCTTTAGAAATATAAGTATCCAAATAATTTATACCTTTGGTATTGTACTGATATGTCAATTCAAATATTGAATAAACCTGGGACTCTCAGACTCACTACCCTCCTAGAGGATAAAAATGTTGTCCAAATAACGTACATACAACTTAACACTACCTCAAAAAGGACACTTTATTACATATTGTTTCTCCCAACCCAGAAAAACTAAATTAGCATACAGAGGTGAACACACTGCCCCCATGGCCACATCCCTGATCTGTTGATAGTACTCTCCCTCAAACCATAAAAAATTATTGTCTAGAACAATGCTCATCATCTCACAGACCAGTGTAGCCATGTAATGTTCCAGTTCAGATTCCTGAAATAGCACCTGTTCAAACAACAGGAGGCCCTCCCCTTTGGGAATACTAGTGAACAAATCTTTAACATCTACTGTTAAAAAGATAATATTCTCTGTCCATAACTCTTTTTTTATTAAACCCAAAAATTCCCAAGAATCCTTAACTAAATGGGGGGGGGGGGTCTTATCAACCACATGTTGTACACAGGAATCAATTAGAACAGCCAAAGGGTGAATTTTGGAGGCCCTGGCTGCCACAATGGGTCTAAATAGTGGTTTCAAAACATTTTTATGAATCTTAGGTATACCAAAAAAAAAAAAACGGTATCACAGGGTCCCTTCTAAACAAAAAATCATATAACTAACTCAACATCTATTCTTCAATCAAGCAGACGTTCCTCTAGATATGAATCAATCCTAGAATAGGAAATATTTATTTGATTTCTAGAAACACCCAAATAAGTGGTCTCATCAAAAAGTAAATTCTGCATCTCATTCAAATAATCTAAACTTTTATATAGCACTACCCCACCCCCTTTGTCTGGAACCATGACACGAATCTGTTTGTCTTTTCTCAAATCCAACAAGAGGTTATACTCTCCCTCTGTTAAGTTACCCTGTCTCCTGTTGGAACCCTGAGCTATGCCATAAATATCTTCCAAAACCAGCTTTTCGTATGTTTCTACTAAGGGGTGCAGGGATGGGTTATAAGTAATTTTTTTTTAGGTAAAGAAATGGGTTTGTTGGAACTCATTGTATTTTCATTTTCCTTGTGACCCAACTTGATTTCAAAGTGTAATTTCCTGGTATTCATCTTCAGGGCAAGAATATTATCTACTAATTCACCCTTGGAAGAGGAAATAAACTTTATTCCCTTAGAAAATAGCTGAAAATAATCATCCGTGATATTTCTGTCTGTAAAATTGTATATAGCAAATCCATCCTTTGTTTTCACAATGTCCTGCCTTGTGTATGCTAATTCCTGCATCTGTTCACATTGGCGTATGTATTCCTCCTTGGCGGGTAATAACTCTTGTTGTATTCCCCCTTGTCTGTGTAGTGCTGTGCTAGTCTCTCCGAGTGCCTGACTACTGGAAAATCCTGTCCCCCCTCCCCATTTCACCATCCATGTTCCAAGTCTCACCACTTCTGACCACTTCACTATAACTATTAAAATTCCTACCCTCTTCCCCATAGGGAACATAACGTTTGTTATTAATTAACTGTTTAGTAGGATATACTTGTTTATTTAAATAACTTTTCTGGTCCCTATCCAACTTGCGTCTTTTTCTTTTGAAAAATGTTATAACATCTCTTTTCCACTTTGTCCAGCACTTTGAAATACATTGCATTGTTCTGAAAGAACAACAAATCAGTTTTAATTTTGTTATCCAAAACATCTACCTCCTTAGCTATTACATCCTTCTGCTTTTCATAGTAAAACATTGTTTTTCTAAGCAAGTTTAAACTTATTTCATCAAAAAAATTGTACAAAATCATCGACATTTTCTTCATTATGTCACACCAAAGGGGAATTTGTACAGTCTTAATCCCATGGTATAATTTTTAAACTAATACACTGGTTTAAGTAGGCAATGTCCATTTGTAATGTTTTTCATTTAAACAGTCTCTTTTCAAGCCGATAAATCAAGTCCTTGAGAGAGCATGCTTCAGCCACTTCACTTTCAGCAGCATGCTCTAAAAGAACAACACCATCATCTGAAAAGTTAAACTGTTTACTCAAAATGGTAGAAAATTTAACATTAACATACACTTGACTTGGTCCCTCATCACCCCGCCTTCGCAAGGTCTTTTGTATGTATTTAATATTTCAAGACATGGCTCCTTTAGTGCTATGCAAAAATTTCTGGGATTAATGAGGTTTAATTATGATGTCATTAATTGAAAGTATTTAAATGAGTCATTTTATGTAGGAAGTTGTATTCTGATGAAGTCTCTTACAGGAGATGAAAGCGCTTAATATCATTAAATTACCGGATTTTTACTCTATTTCCTGAGTGCATTTTCTACACGGATGGTTTCCTAGTTGTTTCAGAGTTTAATCGTATCCCATACTTAGACATAATGTTGGAAAAGGATCTAAACACTGGGGCTTATATATCATGGATTTACCATAAACCAGTGTTATTAGACCTTCTTCATTTTTCTAGCGCTCACCCTACATCTCAAAAAAAGTCCATTGTGAAAGGACAGTTTGTCCGAGCAGCTAGGATGACCTCTAGGGATTCTCACTTCTTAGATGAATGAAACCTATTGGAAAATATGTGTAGAAGTAGAGGTTATCCCAAGGTTTTTGTGGAGGAGATAAAGAAATAGTTATAATTAAAAGATCAAATAATTTCTTTATCCCAGTCTTGGCCAACGACCAAATAGATCCATGCAGAAAAATTATTTTGAATAAAGGTAACACAGCAAGGGAGGAACAATTGTTCCAGTGTTCCTTTATTTCTACTTTTAATATTGAAAGTGACATAATTAGATGGGTATTAAACAAAAACTGGGTAATTCTTAAAGAAAATACAGAGGGGGATTGCATGGGTTTGAGACCAGGGATGATTTTTAGAAGAGGGAATAATTTGAAGAACATCCATAAAAGTTCAGTTAGACATAGGGATAATACCAACAGTAGAAAATACATGGCAAAATGTGGGCAATTCCCCTATTGTAATTATGTTAAAACCAGGATAGATATGAAATTAGAAGAAGACAATACCAAATAAAGGGCAAATTTAATTGCTGTATGAGGGCAGATAGTATATGTAGCCCTCTGCCAACATTGTAGTTATTTTACATAGGGAGAATGGAAAGAATACTAAAAGATCGGCTCTATAAGCATTCCTACAATGTCCGTAAAAGAAAAAGTACAAATGCCTTTGCGAAACATTCCATGACTTATCCAGGACATGAATTTAAATTCCTGGTAGTTGAGAAGACTGAGCCTAATAAAAAGGGTGGCCCATTGCATTTGTACGTAGAAAAACAAGAATTATATTGGCAATTATTTTTTTTAATGCCAATAGAAGGCCACGGTTAAATGAACACTGTTCTGTCTCTTTGCTGTTAAAAATAAAATCATTGGTTAGATGAAATGAGCTATGGAACAGGCTGAAGTCCTGAAATAGCAGTTTCTAATATTTTATTATTTTATTCTTAAAAAACTACTTAAATTATATTTTAACACTGATTCTGAGGGTTTGAATAGGTAGTGAAACAAGTTATTTATGGATGGACTTCTTTTATTTTTTTAATGTTTTTAATGGTTTCTATTTTAGTAATGGTTTAGTTTTGAAAGGATGCCTCTTTAAGAAGTAATGTGGATGGGTTGTGTATGGAAGGGTTAGCAGGTTATTTAAACAACTGATTTAACTATTATGGTCATCTGATGAAGTTATGTATATTACGAGATAAAGGAGCTTATCAGTGAATGTATTTTAGTGTATGTACATGATTTTAATATTTTGTTTTTTTACTTGTGGATTATTAGAAGTTTTCTGCCTCTATCAATGGCTTGGGCTTCTTTTGGAATTTGTCATTCTGCTTTTCCTGGGTGCTGTTTTGGAAGATTATTTAAGAAAGGAAAGTAATTTCCTTCTTTCTTAAATGATGTCATTGTATAATAGCAATAACCCACTCCTGTATATGGGTAATGCTAGATTTACCCACAGATGGCTTTGTTTGATCATGAGGGCAAAGTCCTCATGATCAAAAAACACCAGCTGTGGGTAAATCCAACATTACCCAGACCCAGTCATGAGTTATTGTTTAAATAAACACATGTTTACAGATTATTAAAAATATATCAGCTGTCATAGAATGAGTTTTTGAGTGACAAATAGAATATCTACTATTAGTCCTGTAAATGTATATACATATAGAGTGGAGTATTTGTAGATGTGGCTTAACCAGGATCCCTTGGGCAGCTGTACTTGTACACAACTATCCAATATCAGAATGATCAACATTTGAAACTTGCTGCATTAAATTATTTTGACCAGTTTATGACATTCCGTCATTTAACAGTGCTGCAAGTTACTCTCGTTCCTTTACTTATTGGAGATTTAACCCTCCTAAATACAGTTACTCTCTTTGGAAGAAGCAGAACCCAGACAAAAGCCATATCATTTGATTTACCCCCACCCTCCACCCCCATCCACCCATTTTAAGAAAATGTTCTCTGCTTTTATTGCAAAGAAGCTTTCTTCGGCACAGTTTTGAAGAAATAATACATAATGTACATAATGCAGCAGTTAAGCAAACTTGTACAATGAAAGTTCATTAATATTCAAAAAATCTGAGGACTGAATGTTCATTTATCTGTGTATGCCCATTGTAAATCAATTACAACCAGTAATAACACGCTCATCCATAAACAGAGGTGTAAGCAGCATATATAACAATAAGAACTGGATGATTCAAATTACATCTCCAGCATCTGCCCCAAGCAACTAAATAGCAAATCCATAAATACAGATCAGCAAATGGGAGAAATTAAAACAAATGATTATCCAATTCAAAAATATGACCTTTTCAGAAACCCTTTAAGTTGGCATAAACAAATCTGCATAAGCTTTATAAAATATTCACTATAAAGGCATGTGTTCTGCACTTTAAACAACACTCCCTTCGTCTAAATCAAGGGTCAGCAGTAGCTTTGTATAAATCACTGCAACCACCAAAACCATCAACACGACGTCTGTTTGTTTTTTTTTTTTTTTGTCTCACTAATTTCCTAAACAAAAGCCAGTCATTGCAGACACTGGAATCACATTCCAATATAATGCTCCCAAATTTAGTAAAATAAATTCAAACACACAAAGTATCTTGGTATGACATTTAAAAGGAGAAAATGGCCCCATTGAAGTGAGTGTAGGATTACAAGCTGTATGTATGCAGAAGACACTAAAAAATCCATTGAATACACAAGCAGTCATGCACACTACCTAACTTAGCTGGCACTGGAAACTTGAAATAGTAAAGAGAGGTGCAAAAGAAATTAAAGTCTAGCCATGCAATGACATTATTTTAAAAAATAAAGTAATTTCATTGGAAAATAAAGCAACAATTTAATAACAATAAACAATGTTTCAGTGTAAATAAACTAGTAACTACTCAAAACATATAAAACTAAAAGCAAACAGAGCATACCACCAAAAATGCAAACTGGGAGGGACACTGTTCGACAAACCAGGAAAAGTGCCAGCCAAGTAAAGATTAAAATAATAATTTAGTTCGGGGCTTTCAGGTGTGAAACTTCTTCAGAATGACTTGGCTGGCATTTCTTGGATTGCCGTACAGTGTCTCTCCCAGTTTGTATTTTGGTGATGTGCTGTGTTTGCTTTCAGTGTAGATAATTATGGTTTACCCATGGCCAGCTTTGTCTGGACACTCACATTTCAGACTAATGACCAACCACACCAGCTATCAGTAAACACCACTGCTACCCACAGCCAAACATCGCATATTACTAAAATATAAACATTATGTACCCAGTACACTTAGGATTGTTACTGTTTTATACATCAGTTATTTGCTGAAAATGTTATACCAGATAAACACGGAGATGTAAAAGTCACACTGAACTGATGGAATCAATGAGAAAAATATCCTGCTTTTTGTAATGTGTACCTTATAGATTTTCTGAATCTAATTCTTGCTCATATCTAGAAAATGTAATTATAATAAAGTCAGGAAAAATATATACATTGTTTACTACAGAAGGTGAGTGTAAATGCAGGACAGACACATTTTTACTATTATAAAATGAAGCTCAATTTTAGACATTGCGTAAATCTCTTGAGATGCAACATAAAGAGAAGGCTTTGATTAGACTAGTATGCCAGTTTGTCTTGTATTAACATGTAATGACTTTATATTTTACTGATTGCAGACTTTCTGTAATATGGCTGCCTTTCAGTTATTGTATGCCCATGTTGTAAGTTTATGCTTTACATTTTCTCTGTTATATGAAACTGCCTGTTTTGTTGCTGAAACTGTTTCCCCAAACCACTGCTGAAAAGGGCTATCACAGCCCAGTCAGATTACCCCAGTCAACAAAAGAAACCAAGTTAGTGACCTAATGGATAAGGCATTTGGCCTCCTAAGCCAAGAACTCTGGATTCAAGCCCCATCTGTGGTGATATAACCTTATATCTGTGGGTTGGCATGATGGTTCAAATGTTTACTTCACAGGTAAGTGTGCAGGGTTTGATCCTCACCAAGGCAAATTAGCTAGGCTTAAAATGGTCCAAAGGGGCAGCTAGCCTAGTACTTACCTATGAAACTAAGCAAGCAAACAATTTTTATTTGTCATATTTTAGACCTTCTAAAATGGCAGTTATAGCAAACTTTTATGCATCTTTTATCACTCTGTCCACAATTTGCTATAGTTTGGTCAACTTTTGTTGACTTGGTTACTAGAAACACTAGAAATGCTTAATAGAAATGTTATAATATATGAATGCAATGATAATGCAACTTCAGAATATACATCAAATAATTATTCAAAACAACCTTACAACTTAGTTAATGGGCCTTAAGTAACTCTAGGCACAATATAACTTATATCACTGTTGTTTATTTTGCTCATACCTCTCAAGTGTACCTCATTTGGAGTCTTAAAAAGTTCATGTTCCTCAAAGTTCCAACTGATATTCATGGTAAATAGAAATAATTCATTAAATGATCCTTTTATAAGTAAAAACAGCATATTTTAGGTATCCTCTGACCTTCCTAGTTGAAGTTGTTAGCAAGCTGTTACTATGGAAGGTTGAGATCTGTGATTTTGCTTGTATAGTTTATGTAATTTTATTATTTCTTTTCTTTTATTATTTGCAAACATCCTTAATTTCTTATTATGCCCTGGCTGAGAGACATGAACTAATGTGCATATGAGACAGTTAAACATATACTCTGAAACCACACAAAGGGAACATTTTATATTTAAAAGTCATTATGCGCTTAACCTAAAAGAAGAATTTAACATGCACTTTTCCATTACAGTCCTAGCCACCAATTAAATGGAGCAGACAGGCCCACTCATGCCTGCACATACTACTTCACTTCCTTCCTGCCAATGGGTGGCCATTTCACTTGCAGCAACATTCTTCATACATAGATTTCTCATCCTTACATTGACTGAACATTCCTTGCACAGTAGACTGCAAATGATTCACTTTTCCAGAAACAAAGACATTTTCAGATTGTATTATATCATAAAAGAGCTACAAAAATGTAAACAAGTTTTCAGACAAAACTGTATTTTACAATAGCCCCTATTCAACAGTCCAAGAATATAAATCCATTCATGCTGAGATTATGAAAGCAAGAAATAATAAACATCTCAAAAATATACCTTTTAAATTTTATGCTATAGTCATTTGATACATCATAAATTTTAAGCAGGTCCCTCTAACACACACACACACACACACACACACACACACACACACACACACACACACACACACACACACACACACACACACACACACACACACACACACACACACACACTGTTTCTACTTGCTTAAAATGTCTATTTAAGGCACACCTCCCTGCTTTCCATGTGTTTAATCACTAACCACACTGCTCCTTCATCTTTGTGTCTTTTTTTATTAATAACACTGCTTCTGAATCTTCCATTGCAAATCCCTTGCTCAATATATTCCCTAATCAAACATGATTCTTTTCATCTGTAAGAGATGCTCACCCAGGTCTACCTCCCTCTCTGCAACCACTCCTTCATACTGCCTCTATCAGGAGTCTAGTTAGCAAGCAAAGCTAGACAACATCTAGGATTACCAGATTTTCAAATGCTCAAAGAAGGATTATTTTTATTTTGTTTTTTTATTTTTACAGATACACAGGATTTTACCAAGTAAACCATGGCCACATGCAGTCCAAATGAGTGGGGTTCACTTGCTCAGTCTCATAGAATTTAATGTGTTTATGTTGTTTTATATCAGATGAGATGTACTAAAATATAAGGTGATTTGCAATTTTTCATGTTTTTATTTTCACAAAGTAAAATACTGTGGATGTTATAAACCTCTTCTCAGTGATACCACATGATGTAGGTTTGGAATTCTATGAGCATAGTCTAGTGCAAAGTGATAAACTGGAGCAAACCAAAGTGAATTTGTTAATAGACATGTTAGAAACAGTGTTGGTCAACAATTTCTTACACTTTGATGGAGAATACTTTAGACAGATATTGGGTGTGGCAATGGGAGCAAAATGTGCCCTGGTATTTGTCAACTTAGTATTGGCAGATTGGGAAGAAAAAGAAGTCTTCCACTCACCCTTCATGAATAACATCGCAGCTTACTATAGATTTTTGGATGACATCCTAATTGTTTGGAAATGTAGACAGGAAGATGTGAAGGTATTCATGGATTTTCTCAATGGGACAATAAACTTTTTAAAGTTTACATACAAGGTGCATGACAAAGAAATTGATTATCTGGATGTAAAGTTAACTAAAGATGCAAACACTGGGGCACTATCCTGCACTCTTTATAGAAAGGGGACATATGCCAGTATACACCTGCACTGCAAAAGCTGCCACCCTTTCCATCAAAAAAGAAGTCTAGTTAAAGGCCAAATGGTCAGACTATCCAGATTAGTAAGCAATGAAGACAAGTTTAAAGAAGAAATGCATATACTTGTAGGAATGTTCAAGGAAAGAGGTTATCCACTGCAGTTACTATTATCGGTTAAGAGGGAAGTTATGAGAAATAGAAATTCCAGGTTTCTCCGTATTTTGAAGGGAGAAATAAATAGTGGAATAGCCAATGTTTGTGGGGTACCTAAAAATGATGTAATGGTTATTCCTTACCATCAAGATGACCACAAGTTAGTAAAGACAGTAAGCAATGTATGGAATACTGTCTTTGATCAAGCATTAAAAGAAAACTTGGGATCTTTCCCCAGGGTTATATTTAGCAGGGGAAGAAATATTAAGGAAATATTAGAAAGGGCAAAAGAATCACACATTGAGACCTCTTTCGGCTTTTTCCTGGTTAGGGGTCACCACAGTGGAACTCCAGTCCACTAATGATTGGCAGTAGATTTTTTTACAGTGCCGAGTTTCCAGCTCGATGCCCAAACTTTAAGAAGGCACGCCCATTCATGCATGTCTTTTGGAACGCCACTCAACCATGGGGAGGACATGCAGTGTCAAAAATTAGTAAATGTGGCTTTTGTCGTACATGTAGATATATTAATGACGGACCCTACATAGAAATAGTGACATACAGCAGATGTTTGCAATGTCCTGGAAGATGTAAGTGCAAAACTAGAAATGTTGTATACATTGCAACATGTATTTCATGTCCAGCATTCTAATTAAGGGAAACCGTGAGAACCCTACATGAAAGAATTTTAGAGCATACTAGGGACATAGAAAATGTAAAATAAGTAGTGTCCTTTATATGCACAGTAGAGAATGCACCAACATTAACAAGTTTATATTTTTTTATAATTGATAAAGTGGTGAAACACCATAGAGGGGTGATAGTGACTTACAGCTTCTGATAAAAGAAACAAAATGGCAGCTGAGATTAAATGCTAAAGAAAAAACAGGTATAAATGATAGCCTGTCCATTATTAGCATTTTAAAAAGAAGAGCTAATCAGATATAGGCTTTGCACAAACAGTGTTACCATGACAAATGACTTGTGCTATTTGTCATACTGTTATAGTAGCTAATTGAATTGTTTACATAGAACAACATTTTAAGGAATAATTATGGAGGTGCTGATTCTAAATAATTTCTATGTAGTGTCTGTTTTTAAATATGATGTTATATGAAACATTTTAACTGGAAAACAGAAGGTTAATACTGGCAATCAAGGAAGTTATGTCATAATTATGTCACCACCTACATTTTTAAACAGGGTGCCTTGCACTACTACATTTGACTCTGAAGATGCCTTTTTAGCTGTAATGCTAGGTAGAAGTGCTTAGTCAACTGTGTGTCTGTTTGTTTCAACTAAACGTGTGAATTCAGTGGAATAAAAGACCATCCATTCATTTTGAGCTTTGAGCTGCAGCTTTACTTTATTTCTGCACAGAAAGAAACAGATAGTAACCCTAACAATGCTTTTTTTATGTCTTCTTTTTAGGCTTTGGATTGTAATCTTTAGAGATATCTGTTGCATCTGCAATGCACATTTCATCCAAAATGCTCATACTACCCTGACATTGTATGACCTTTGACTAAGTTATACTAATTAACAGAATAGATGAGGCATTGCTTAGCAATACCATATCAGGTTTTAGAGATGAGGCATAGCAACTATTTCAAAATGCTATATTTTCCACTTCACTCTGGAATTTCTGGACAAACTGAGGGCATCTTAGGCCATTTATGGCTACATGAGTGTCACAATAGCCCCGCCAATCTACCTAAACTCACCCCTCAAATCAGCAAGATTTAAATAGGAGTTGCTAAAATGAATGAGAGCATCAGATTCTGAGCCTGGTATAATTTAAGAATGTAACCCAAATGCTTCCACTATTAGTGGATGAAAGCGAACGTATGTACCAAGCATCAGAATCTCCAAACTGCATTCACTGAAAAAACTGACTGAAAAAAAAGCACTTTTTTAAGGGTTTTATTCAAGTGGCAACCCCCACTCCCCCTGACCTTATATATATATATATATATATATATATATATATATATATATATATATATATATATATATATATATATATATACCAACTCCATAGTCTCACCAAGTCGAGGAAGGAAGAAATTCCTCCAAAAAGGACATAAACTCACCGATGGAGATTTTCTATGGAGAATTCACTTTTTGGCAGGTTCAGCCTTGGACAACTAAAGCTCGAGAATACAGCCTTCATCCAACAGCTCCAAATATGGGCTTAAATTACTAAACTGACATCATTAGGAGGTTTACAGTGGAACAGAATGCGTTTGACCTCCACAGAGCACAGCTGTATGAGAAACTCATGCACTGTATTGTACAACTGTGAAGAAAAGGCAAAACTAAAATTTAAGGCCAAAATGTCCATCCCATACCAAGATTTACTGCTATTTCTCTTTATTATAACAGAATATAATTAGCACAAATCTAGAATGAAATCAGAGCATTAATGTTGTACATTTTATTTTCTCCCATCTAATTTTAGTGTAGCCGTATATTTTTTATTGTACCAGTCATTTCATTTCTGGCACAATAGTAGAGATGACTGTTCATATGAGTTGCTAAATTGCTTTGCCTTATGGAATGTGATTTGATTCCCTTAACTCCCCCTTGTGTATCTTGAGACTTTAAGCAAATCACTTCAATGACGAAGAGTATAGATCAGCATTGCTTGGAACTAAAAAGCCTTAGCCAATAAAAAAGTAAAAACAATAAATATACAGATTCATAAAATGTAATTCTTCAAGACCATTTCACATCACAATAAATGGCCTTAGATGCCTTTAAGTTGCCATTTCTCCATAAATTCCAGCGTGAAATGGAAAATTGATCCTAAACAATCTGAAGCATAATATTGCAGCTGGAAAAAGAGCCATCATTTCCTGTATTCCATTCCCAAAAGGATACAAAGAATCTGCAGCCACCTGACCATAGAAGGCACATGACAGCCACCATGGAAAATGGATATGGGCTTCTACTGAAGGATGCTGGAGATACCACTGAATGTGTTTCCTCTACTGTCACTGATCTGATCTTCTCCAGAGTGGACAGAGCATATCACTGAATTTAATGGGATGGCTAAGGATGTAGCATCCTCCAGAGTTGCTCGAATCTAGAGTATGCTATCAATGTGGGATACAGAAGCTTTTTAACAGCTCATAGCCCTAATTGTCAGATGTTTTAACTGATTAATTCATGAGCAGAAGTATCCTAGGCATTAGTCTCATCCCATAACTAACTGATTACCTCATGAGCAGAAGTATCCTAGGCATTAGTCTCATCCCATAACTAACTGATTACCTCATGAGCAGAAGTATCCTAGGCATTAGTCTCATCCCATAACTAACTGATTACCTCATGAGCAGAAGTATCCTAGGCATTAGTCTCATCTCATAACTAACTGATTACCTCATGAGCAGAAGTATCCTAGGCATTAGTCTCATCCCATAACTAACTGATTACCTCATGAACAGAAGTATCCTAGGCATTAGTCTCATCCCATAGC